>NC_041393.1:562123620-562142422 GCF_002162155.2 Triticum dicoccoides | reverse complement strand
GATTAGATGCTTTGTGATTTGTAAATGCCACGTGTCATCTATCAGGATGGGTCTCACCTGCTAACCGTGAGACCTGATCTCATATAATTTTTTTCCGTACAGTTGGGCCATCGTTGGCTGCATGTCAGTCATGTGATCCCCGGTCTCGCCTTGCCCAAATGGGCTGGGCGGGCCGGCGATCCTGATGGACGTCTACAGGTGGGCATGGTGGGCCTGACGGCGCGGGCTTAGGCAAAATGGTGGTGTCGTGGACAGTCCGGCAGCGGCGGCCTGGACTCTTTGTTCGGCCCCGACAATGATGGCGGCGATCCGTGCACGAGATGCTTGATGGAGGCTATTCAAACAGATCTAGGTGAAAACCTACCTTCGGCTTGTTGCCAAGGCTGACGGTGGCGGCGCTCCCTTCTTGAAGGCATCGCCAAGGAGAAGTTCAAGGCCACTATCTGTCACCTCTGGGGGAAACCCTAGATCAGTAGATCGGATGACGGCGGCGCAATTGTGTCGTCTCCCCCTTGGTGACGCTATTCTTGGAGGTGTTAACAGGCTCGAGGGACCATAGGATGTATTCTTTGGTGGAGCAGTGCTTCATCATTCGCATTGATGGGGGGCAGAACTCGGTGGTGTGGCGCTGTGGAGATTTCGTGCCCGATGTGCCGAGATGGACTCGCGCAGGAGGATGTCGTCCGGCGTCATGGTGGCGTCGATGGCAGAGAGGCCTGGCAAGGTCGGTGCGTTGGGTTCTGCTTTGAAGATGGATTGCTGGAAGAGGGCGACGACGATACATGAGAGTGCGTCGGACCAGTTTGTGCCCCAAATCAGGTATGTGGCTTGGTTGGGGCCTTTGGCTTTAGATGTTAAGCATTTGTCCGATGTCTGTTTGGTATTAGGCTTGGACTATCGGCACCCCTTCATCAGGTGGATAGGAGTAGCGATAGATGTTGCTAAGATGGTGGCTTCAGGCTACCTGATGTACTATTTTGTAAGGTCTTTGTGAATAATTAATAAAATGGTTGCATCAATTGTCCAGATGCAGAGACGGGGGTAATCCTCCTTAAGAAAACAAATTCCATTATTTCAGGTGGAGACAGAGGACTATGTTGCATGGCACCTCACTAAAAGTGGTGTTTTTTCAGTGTGCTCTGCCTATTATAAGCAAATGGGAAGTGTGTTATGACACAAAGGATAGTGGCCTGGTTCACTCGTCCATGGCCCCCCACCTAGTTTGGAAAAAGCTATGGAATTTGAAAGTACCAGCAAAAGTTAAAAAATTTATATGGAGATGCTTGCACAATGGAGTCCCATGTCGGAGTACTTTAATGAACTGTCATGTGGGAAATTTATCCCAATGTCCGTATTGTACAGATGGAGCGGAGGACTTAACCCATATGTTGTTTAAATATGTAAGATCACAATTAGTGCGGGAAGCTCTGGGAATTGCAGCTGATATCAACTTTTCTTCTCTCAAGGATTGAGAAGGCTCAACAGTTGTAGAGTTCATTCTCTATGATAATTCTTACCGAAAACAATATTCTGAGTGCTTGAGCTACTAGAGCTTATAACCACGGTCTGCTGGTTTCTATGGTGGCAACGAAGACAGTTTGTGCGAGGGGGAGAGATTTTGTCTCCGAAACGAACAGCTCCGGCGGTGGTAGCCCTAGCACTCAACTATGTCAACGGAGCACAAACAAACACTACACCCAAGATGAATAGATGGCCGGCGTTCTTAGAAGGACAAGCAGTCCTAAATGTCGATGCTTCGTTTATAGAAGGTGATTATGCAGGGTCATGTGGTGCGGTTATCCGTGATCACCGAGGATCTTTCATGTCTGCATCCGCAGCGAGATTAGAACATGTAGCTGATGTTTGTACAGCAGGAGCGGCAACTTTGCTTGAAGGACTGAAGTTAGCAAGAGATACAGGATGCCATAATGTGGTGGTAAGATCGGGTAATATCACGGTGTTGGATGCACTTAGACTCAATGGAGGCTATTCTATGGTGGCAGCGCCAGAGTTTGATGAATGTCGTAGTTATCTCCAAGATTTTGGGAGGTTTACTATTGAGCATTGTATTAGACAGTCAAACTATGTAGCTCATGAGCTGGCTAGACGGGGACATGTCCATAATCCATCTCGTTGGATTGACGCCCCGTCTGATTTCATTGTAAATCTATTAGCAGACGATGCATTTATCTTTGATTAATAAAGTATACTTTCCTATAAAAAACACATCAACATGCACCAACAATATCTAACTCCAACCTTTCATTTTTCACCAACACCTAGGGTGTGTTTGTTTGGTCACCAAATAGCGGCTCCGTCAGCTTCTAGGGGTTGTTTGGTTGGCTTCCATAAAAACCTGCTTGACTCAGGCACCAATCTCAAGCGTTTGATTTTGTAGGCCCGAGGCCTGATGACCCACAAGTATAGGGGATCAATCGTAGTCCTTTTGATAAGTAAGAGTGTCGAACCCAGCGAGGAGCAGAAGGAAATGACAAGCGGTTTTCAGCAAGGTAATTTCTGCACGCACTGAAATTGTCGGTAACAAGTAGTTTGATAGTAAGATAATTTGTAACGAGCAAGTAACGGTAACAGTAAATAAAGTGTAGTAAGATAGCCCAATCCTTTTTGTAGCAAAGGACGGGATGGAACGGTCTCTGATAATAAGCAAAGCGTTCTTGAGATCACACGGGAATTTCATCTAGTCACTTTCATCATGTTGGTTTTATTCGCGTTCGCTACTTTGATAATTTGATATGTGGGTGGACCGGTGCTTGGGTGCTATTCTTACTTGAACAAGCCTCCCACTTATGATTAACCCCCTTGCAAGCATCCGCAACTACGAAAGAAGAGTTAAGATAACAATATAACCATAGCATTAAACATATGGATCCAAATTAGACCCCTACGAAATAGCGCATAAACTAGGGTTTAAGCTTTTGTCACTCTAGCAACCCATCATCTAATAACTAGTTCACAATGCAATCCCTTAGGCCCAAATATGGTGAAGTGTCATGTAGTTGACGTTCACATAATACCACTAAGGGAATCACAACATATATATCATCAAAATATCAAACACATATCAAATTCACATGATTACTTGCAACATGACTTCTCTCGTGACCTCGAGAACAAAGGCAACTACTCAAAAATAATATTCATGCTGAAGATCAGAGGGATATTAAATAGCATAACGGATCTGAACATATAATCTTCCACCAAGTAAACCGTCTAGCATCAACTACAAGATGTAATCAACACTACTAGTCACCCACAAGTACCAATCTGAGGTTCCGGTACAAAGATTGAACACAAGAGATGAACTAGAGTTTTGACATGAGATGGTGTTGTTGAAGATGTTGATGAAGATTGGCCTCCCAAAGATGAGAGGGTTGTTGGTGATGACGATGACTTCGATTTCACCCTCCGAGAGGGAAGTCCCCCCGGCAGAATCGCTCCATCGGAGGGCAAAAGTGCTCCTGCCCAAGTGCTGTCTTGAGACGGCGGCGCTTGGTCCCGAAAGTCCCCTCCTTAGTTTTTCTAGGTCAAAAGACCTTATATACCAGAAGATGGGCACCAGAGGTGGGCCATGGTGCCTACTACCCACCAGGGCGCGCCTGGAGGGTCTGGCGCGCCCTGGTGTCTCGTGGCCACCTGGATGCCCCCCTCTAGTAGTTCTTTTCTCCAGTATTTTTTATTTATTCCAAAATAATTCCCCGTAAAATTTCAGCTCATTTGAAGATGTGTAGAATATGTATCATTAACATAGCTTTCCAGGTCCAGAATTCCAGCCGTCGGCATTCTACCTCTTTCTGTAAACCTTGCATATTATGAGAGAAAAGGCATTATAATTACTCCGCAAAGTGTTGTAAAGCATAAAACCCTATATATAACAGTAGGAAAACATGATGAAAAATGGATGCACCAACTCCCCCAAGCTTAGACCTCGCTTGTCCTCAAGCGAAAGCCGATATCAAAAATCATGTTCACATGTTTAGAGAGAGAGGTATCGGCAAAAACAAAATACGGACATACTAGCATCATGCTCATTATTATAACAGCAACAAACTTCATCATAGAACTTTATCATATAGCTTCTCATGAACAAGTAACAATTCATCACAACATCGAAGTAAAAAGCATAAACTTTATTGAAAACCAACAAATTATGTTCTCAGTCAACTTTGCAACTATAATTCATCATATTTTCAGGGAGGGTCTCGTATCGGAGCCTCTTGGCAAGTCCACATACTCAACCATCATTTAGTCTTCTATGATTGCTAACACTCACAACATATATATGAGCAAAAAGTTTCAAACGGACACATAGGAAGACATGGACTTATAGTTTCGCCTCCCAACTTATTCACCTCAAGGGTGAGGTCAACAATAATAACTAATGCTCACTCATATCCAACTGGGTATATGTGCCTAGATCTTTCCCCACCACATGATGCTTGCCAAAGTGAAAAATATAAAAAGGAATAGAGGAAAATACTTTGACTCTTGCATACAAGTAAAAGATAGGCCCTTTGCATGGGGAATCAGAGGTTGTCATGCGAATTTTAGTTTTGTACGCAAAATCTCTTAATGCAAAAGAACATCACGTCATATTGCCCCTTATGATAGCAACCTTTATTATGCAGTCCGTCGCTTTTATTACTTTACCATCACAAGTTCGTACAACGCTTATTTTCCCTTACACTAAAAGATCAAACACATTTAGAGGCAATTTTTATTGCCTTTTTGCACTAATGACAACTTACTTGAAGGATTTTACTCAATCCATAGGTAGGTATGGTGGACTCTCAAAACATGAGTTTGGGTTCAAGGGTTTTGGATGCACAAGTAGTATCTCTACTTAGTGCAGATTTTTAGCCCGCAAAGATATTGAGCAAGCACCACATGTTGAAGGATCTATGACAATATAACTTTTATGTGAATATGAACAAACATAAATCAGTTCATTGTGTTCCTTGTCCAACGTAAACAATCTGGCATAAAATATTTAGTGGGGGCTCACAATCATAAAAGATGTCCAAGATAGTGTATTTGCATGTGAATCTTCTCTCCCCTTATTAATTCTTTCATGAATTGCATTATTGACCAATACTATGTTTGTCAACTTTCTACAAATTTTACCACTTATACTTTTCCTTATGTGATGTCATTATTTACCATAAGATTAGCATATGATATTTTTCATTATTGTCTTTTATTTTGATTGAAACGTGAAAGTAAAGAAGCAAAAACTCAAACTAAACTTTATTATATAACTCTCACTTGATTACATAGATAGATAGATAGATACATAGATCACAAAACTAGCACTCAAAAATAGATCATAGTAAACTTTTATTCAACTTAATCACGAAATAGCTAAGGATCGAACTAAGATAGGTAAAGGTAATAAAAGTGATGGTGATAGGATACCGGGGCACCTCCCCTAAGCTTGGCACAAGCCAAGGGGGTGCCCATACCCGTGTACTCAAGTCTCCTTCTTTGATGATGATGATGGAGGTGGTGGTGATGAGGTGGTAGCAAACTTATCCTCCAGCTTCCATGGCAGGGGTTCACCATCATAAGAGGACGCACGAGTCTCCTGAGTCCTGCAACTGGTAGCTAAACTCATACTTTTAAATCTTGCTTCATACTCAAAAACTTGATTTTGAAGATCATAGATTTGGCTTTGCAGAAAATTGATTTGCTCATTGAAGGTGAACACAATATCCTTCATAGACCGGCCATCCACCTTGTGATCACGGGTGAATTCCATGAACATGAGGTGATTGGCACTGAGTCCACGCTCCATCATCCCCTGGCACTTGAAGATCTCCTGCTCCACCGCCTCGAGCCTGGCCTCCACGCTTCCCGTCTTCTTGGGTCCCTGAACGTCCCGAATGTGGTGCACCCCCTCACGCATCTCAATGGCTTGAGGGTGCTTCAACACCTCCGATAGGTAGGGGTTGATGACCTTATCGAAGAACTTGTCCTTGGAGGAGCTTGGGGTAGCCATAGTGATCTAGATCTGTTAGAAAAACAACACGAAACAAGAACATGGGATTTCTCCGCGATGCGGTGGTCAAATCGTCCAGGGGTATATATAAAGATTTTTTATCTTGGAAACAAGTATATGGAAGGAAAACGGAATCGGGAAGGTGCCCGAGGGGCCCACTACCCACCAGGGTGCGCCTGGTGGGGCAGGCACGCCCTGGTGCCTTGTGGGTACCTGGGTTGCATTCCCGGTTGTTTCTTATTTTTCTATTTTTTCTAAGATTCCAAAACTAACAAAAATTATTTTTTGCAGATTATTTAGAGTCTATTTACTTACCGTATCACATACCTCTTCTTTTTCAGGGTTCTAGAGTGTTATGAGAGGTTTCTTTTATGTGTTCCTCCGGTGTCATGGTTTGGATAATATTAGTTTCAACATTAATAGGCGAACCTAAAATATAGTGCTTAATTCTTTGTCCGTTGACTAGCTTCAGATGGTACCTTCGGCATTATTGATCTTGATGGCTCCAGAGTGATAAACTTCTTTGAGGATATCTTCCCATTTGGAAAGAAGTTTTCCTGCAAAAAATCTAAAATGAGAATTGTACAATAGAACACATTCACCAACTTTGAATTCCCGCTTTTGGATTCTTTTGTCATGCCATCTTTTAACTTCTTCTTTGAACAGTTTGGCATTTTCATAAGCTTGGGTTCTCCATTCATCTAGTGAGCTAATATAAAATAACCTCTTTTCACCAGCAAGTTTGAAATCATAGTTGAGTTCTTTAATTGCCCAATATGCTTTATGTTCTAACTCAAGAGGCAAATGACAAGCTTTTCCATAAACCATTTTATATGGAGACATACCCATATGGTTTTTATAAGCTGTTCTATAGGCCCAAAGTGCATCATCAAGTTTCTTAGACCAATTCGTTTGGGACCTATTGACATTTTTTTGTAATATTAATTTTATTTCTCTATTGCTAAGTTCAACTTGACCACTAGATAGGGTGATCCAATTTCGTGGTTAACATCATATTTAGCAAGCATTTTATGGAATGCACCATGAATAAAGTGTGAACCGCCATTAGTCATTTAATATCTAGGGACTCCAAACCTTGGGAAAATAATTTTTTAAGCATTTAAATGGAGGTGTTATGATCAACACTGCTAGTTGGAATATCTTCTACCCACATAGTGACATAATCAACAGCAACCAAAATATGTGTGTACCCATTAGAGGAAGGAAAAGGTCCCATATAATCAAAGCTCCAAACGTCAAAAGGTTCAACAACAAGTGAATAATTCATAGGCATTTCATCAAGCTTACCAATATTACCTATTCTTCAACATTCGTCACAAGACAAGACAAACTTACGGGCATCCTTGAAAAGAGTAGGCCAATAAACACAAGATTATAATACCGTCCGGGGGATGAACCTCGGGCAGGCAACGGAACTCAGATCCTTTTCAAGAACATCGGGGCCAGCATTGCCCCTCAATCCGGCTTGTCCTTGGACGAGTTCCTTAACCCGGTCAAGACCGCAACATGGACAGGCCGCTGGCGCATGCCGTCCAACCCTGCCAAGTCAAGACTTCTTCAACAAGTAAGCACCATCATGGTACGCTCCTCAAAAGGGCCACGGGTCAGCTCCCATCCCATCCAAGGCGTACGACATAACAAGTTCCCATAAGAGATGAGAGAGGCAATAGTGCCCCACCAACCCTGCTGACCAGAGCAAGTGTGGAAATAGTGCCCCACTAACCCCGTTGACCAGAGCCGGCATGGCTACAGTGCAAACCCGTCCTGCTGACGCAAGATGATGGCGACCAGGCGATGCGCCACTATAACCGAGCTGGCTCAACCACTCCGTGACGCAAGACAAGATGGGGAACAGTGCTCCCTGGCGCATGGGGCCCACACCGGACAACCCGGCGTACCCCGGTACCTCGCGGGCCCCAGCTTCTCAGACATTGACATCCCGGCTTGACGACCATGTTTTACCATTATAGCCCTGGGGGTTGATCTATAAAACCCCCCAGGAGGCCTCCATGCATGAGAGGAAGAGAGAGACGCACATAATCAGTAGAACACACACAAGGAGAAGGAGCAGCCTATGCTTTGGCCTGTCTTCCTTCCTCCCCAAAACGGCTCTTCGAGCAAGCTTGTACATCAACATATAAACCACACTCGGCAGGACTAGGGGTGTTATCTCTCTGGAGAGCCCCAAACCTGGGTATATGTTGCATTTGGAGCCCATCGGTGCCCTCGAGCTTATCCCTCTCTTTAGCCATCCTTTGGCATCTGCCGTGCGCCCACCACGATGGTTGGCGCCCATCGTGGGGCAGCTCGAGGTCCCGGCCGGAGACACGTTCTAGACGGGGCTGTTCATCGACTTTGGTGAGATCATCGTGCACTATGCGTTCCCCGCGCCGGGCGCACCAATGGTTGGCCTCACCGACTTGTTCATCGCCTCCTTCGGCGCGCTGCGCATCTCTGACGCGTCCATGGCCAATGAGTACCCCAACGGGGTGCTCGATGTCATTGACTCGCCTGTCCCCCTCGGTGACGACATCTCCGCCGGGGTGGCGGATCTCTGCGTCCGGGTGGAGGTGTTCGCCACCGACTCCGGCTCCACTTCGTCCAGCCCCACGAAGAAAGCCGTCGCTGCCAGGGCTGCAGCGGAGTGCGCCAGCGTGCCCAGCCCGCTGCACGCCATGATGCAGAACCTCAGCGTCCCCATCACCACGAACGTCAACGCCACCAACACCGCAGAGGCCTTGGCTCAGCTCGAGGAGGGCCGTAAGCGCCTGCTGGACGAGGCCGCGATGCTAGCTGCTATGCAGGGCCGGTTGGAGTCCGCTCGGCGCGAGCGCGATGCCGCGGACGGCTTCACGCCGGCCGCGGCTGAGCCCGGCCGGATTGCCGAGGTGTGGGACCGTGGCGACACCACCGGTCGCGCGCTGGGTGCGATCCCGCCCGTCTATGACATCCCCTTCAAGAACATGCGCGCCGCGCAGGCGGCCGCCATCGGCATGGAGCAGCTGCAGGGTGAGGAGCTGCAAGAATGCCTGCGGCGCATGAACGAGCTTCTTGGCGCTGCAAACACCCAGCAGGATCGCCTCGACCGTCCCACGGGACCCGTATCGCGCCGCACCAAAAACCCTGAGCAGCCAAACACGGCCTCCTCCCCGCCCCCTAGCAAAGCTCATTCCGGCCGAACCCGAACCCAGCACAACCACGCCCCAACGACTGGTGACAGCCTGGGCAACGAACCGGCTCTGGAAGACTGGCGCCGGCAAGATCTCCCCCCGCAATCTGGTCGACGCGCCCGTCCGACTTTAGTCGACCCGGCTCCTCGCGGCTCGGTTGCGAGCCGGCTAGACCCGCGTGCCATCAATGACACCGACGCCCGCCATCGCCTCGATCAGCTTGCTCTCTCCTTCGAGCTAGAGGAAGACAACGCTGCCGGGCCGGCTTGCTTCAGTCCATGCATCCTGGATGAGCCTTTCTACAAAGGGTTCCCGCTGCCCCACTACACCCCCAAGTACAACGACACCATCAAGCCGGAGGACTGGCTCATCGATTACACCACCGGCGTCGGCATCACAAGCAGCAATCGCCGCCTTACCGTGCGCTACGCCCAGCTCATGCTCTAAGGATTGGCTCGCACGTGGTTGAACAGCCTGCCGGTCGACAACATCAATGCATGGGTTGACTTCGAGCGGGCCTTCATGCGCAACTTCACCGGCACCTATAAGTGTCCTGGCCGTCCCAGCCAACTCACCATGTGCGTGAAAGGGCCGTTCGAAACCGGCCGCGAGTACCTCGCACGCTGGACTGAGCTACGGAATAGCTGCGAGGGCGTCCATGATGTCCAAGCCATTCAATACTTCATGAGCGGCTGCCGGGATGGCACCCTCCTCAAGCACAAGCTCCTATGCTCCGAGCCAACCACCATGGCCGCGCTCATGGTCATCGCGGACAAGTACGCCTACGCCAACTCTGCCATGAAGATCCAGGTGGTGTTGGATGAGGCCGGCAAAGCGACGCGGGACCACTCCCGAGCCGGCTGGCGAGAGCAGCCGCCAGCAGAACAACCAGCAGAACAACAAGCGCAAGGCCAATCAGTAGGCCCCATGCTATGACAACCGCCTCGTCGCGGCCGCCGAGCAGGCGCCCGCGGCCGAGCTGGCCGACAAGACAACGTGGCAACCTGCCATGAGTTTTGAAGAGATGCTCGACGCCCCTTGCAAGCACCACAGCGGCGTGAGGCCATCCACGCACACGCTCCGGCAGTGCACCATCACCAAGCGCATCATGAGGGGCGACATCCCGCCACCTCCCACTCTGGCTCCGTGTGCGGGGCAGCCGCCTCCGCTGCCTCCCCCCCTCCCCCGGCCAATGGCGTGATGCGCGATGAAGTCTACCCCAACCAGAACGCGAGCTATGTCGTCTTCACCAGCCTTGGCGATGGCAAGCATAGCGAACGCCTACTCTGGAAGGAGGTGAACACCGTCGTCCCGACCGTGCCAGAATATAAGCACTGGTCGGAGCGTCCAATCAGCTGGACCCGGGAGGACCACCCGGCCGTCATGCCGAACCCGGGTGGCTATCCACTCGTCCTTGACCCCACGATAGTCACAGCCAGACGCACCTGCAAGTTCTCACGAGTCCTCATCGACGGCGTTGGCAACATCAACATCCTTTACCGCGACACAATGACCAAGCTCAGCCTCGAGGCCAAGGACCTGGAGCCACCCCGGACGGTGTTCCACGGCATCATGGCGGGCCTCTCCTGCTCCCCCATCGACCGGATCTGGCTTGACGTCCTGTTCGGCACAAGCGATCATTTCTGGCGCGAGATTATCTGGTCCAAGGTGGTGGACCTGTCCAGCACGTACCACGCGCTGTTGGGCCGGCCTACGCTCGCCAAATTCATGAAGGTCCCCCACTATGCCTACCTGAAGATGAAGCTGCCAGGTCCCAAGGGCCTCATCACCATCATCGGCAACTATAGAAACTCGTTGGAGTGCGCTCAAGCCGGCGCCAGGTTGGCTGAGTCGTTGGTCATAGCCGAGGAGCGGCGCCAGCTTAACCGGATCATCGCGCTGGCCAACGAGATGCCGGCCGTGCCGGTTTCAGCCAAGGAGCCGGCTGGCAAGGCCTCGTTCCAGCCGTTCAAGGAAACCAAGAAGGTCAAGCTAAACCCGGAAGACCCTAGCTGCAGCAAGTACGTCATCATGGGCACCTGCTTCAACAACAAATAGGAAGGAGAGCTCGTCGACTTCCTCCATGAGAACCAGGATATCTTTGCATGATCCCCAAAGGACATGTCGGGAATTCCGAGGGAGTACGTCGAGCACAAACTACAGGTCCGCAAGGACGCCAAGCCTGTCCGACTACCATTACATCGCTTTTCAGAAGAGAGAAGAATCATGGGTGAATAGGTCGCCAGGCTACTCGTAGCCGGCTTCACCATGGAAGTGTTTCACCCTGAGTGGCTGGCCAACCCGGTCCTCGTCCTGAAGAATAACAACACCTGGCGCATGTGCATAGACTACACCAGCCTGAACAAGGCCTGCCCCAAGGATCCTTTTGCTCTCCCGTGGATAGATCAAGTCATCGACTCCACCGCCGGCTGTGAGCTCTTGTCCTTCCGGGATGATTTTTACTCCGGCTATCATTAGATCAAGCTAGACCCGACCGACCCCTGAAGACATTCTTCATCACGCCCTTTGGGGCATACTGCTACATCACCACATCTTTCAGCTTGAAGAATGCCAGTGCCACCTTCCAACGCTTCATGCAGAAATGCCTGCTGAAGCAACTCGGTCGCAAAACTCACGTCTACGTCGATGACATCATGGTGAATACCAAGCAACACATAACGCTCCTTGACAACCTGAAGGAGACCTTTGCTAATATGCACGAGTACCAGATCAGCTGAACCCGGAGAAGTGCATCTTTGGCTTGCCAGCCAGGAAGCTGCTCGGCTTCCTCGTCTCGGAGCGCGACATTGAGGCAAACCCGAAGAAGATCAAGGCCATCGAGCGCATGCGCAAGCCAACCCGGCTACGCGATGTCTAGAAGTTCACCGACTACTTGGCCTCGAACAGCCAGTTTCTCAGCTGGCTGGGCAAGAGGGCCTTGCCCCTAGATCAGCTGATGAAGAAGACGTCGTTGTTCGAGTGGAACGACTAGGCAGGCGAAGCATTCCAGGATCTCAAGTGCATGCTCTCCACCGCACCCGTCCTGGCGCGCCGGCTGACAAGGAGCCGCTGTTGCTATACATTGCCACCACCTCGCGGTTGGTTAGCATGGTGCTGGTGGCCGAGCGACTAGAGAAGGGCAGGATCCAGTCTCTCCAGTGCCCAGAAGATGTGTTATGACGTGTATTTTACCGCCAAGAAGCTGAAGCAGTACTTTCAAGAGCATGTTGTCACCGTGTTCAGCACGGCCCCCATCAGCGAGATCATAGGCTGCCAGGATGCCTCGGGCCAGGTTGCCAAATGGGCCATCGAGCTTCCGGCCACACCATCCTCTACGAGCCCCACACCATGATCAAGTCCCAGGCCTTGGCCGTTTTCCTCATCGACTGGACAGAGACCCAGTACCTGCCGCCACCACCGGATTCAACGCATAGGCACATGCACTTTGACGGCTCCAATATGTGCTCCGACTTGGGAGCCATCATTGTGTTGTCTTCCCTAAAGGGCGACCGGCTGTGGTACGCGCTCCATATCCATTTTGCCGCCTCCAACAATGTCGCCGAGTACAAAGCCCTTGTGCACGGCCTTCGGCTTGCCAAGGAACTCAGCATCCAGCGCATCCTATGCTACGGCGACTCAGACCTGGTGGTGTAGCAGTGTTCTAGTGAGTGGGATGCCCGGGACGCCAACATGGCCAACTACCGCTTCCTGGTCCAGCAGCTCTCCGGCACCTTTGACAACTGTGAGTTCCTTCATGTCCCATGCACGGAAAACAAAGCCGCCGACACGCTTGCCAAGATTGGCTCATCCCGGCAGGCCATACCATCCGACGTCTCCCTTGAGCACTTACGCAAGCCGTCCGTCAAGACATCTCCGGATTCCGAGTCCATCTTCATCCCGGACGACCCTGCAGCGCCCCTCCCCAACCCGGACCCGGGGGCTGCTGGCCCAAGCTTGGGGGCTGCCGTCCCCAAGTTAGTCTCAGGGACTGCGGATCCCGGCCCAGGGACTGCTGATCCCGGCCCGGGGCTTGCCTCCTCGACCTCGGCGACCATTGATCCCGGCCCAGGGGCTGCTGAACCCGGCCCGGGGGCTGCCATGCTCAACTCGGCCACTGCCGTCCCTGACCCGAGGGCTTCTGCCCCAGAACCCGTCTTGGCGGCTGTCTTCACCGTGGTGACGACTCCATCATGGGCCCAGCTATCCTAGCCTTCCTAGAGAGTGGAGCACTTCCCATGGACGAGACTTAAGCCCGACAAGTGCAACACCGGGCGTCCGCCTACAACATCATCAACAACGAGCTCATCAAGCATCACACAACGGGCGTGTTCCAGTGTTGGGTCGAGCAGGACAAGGGCATGGAGATCCTCCTCGACATACATCAGGGCGAGTGCGGGCACCACACCACCTCCAGGTCTCTAGTGGCCACCTCAGAAAGCGCAGCCACTAGTTGACTTCAGCCCTACAAACCATCCTGATCACCTGGCTCTTCACGGTCTAGGGGCTCAACATGGTGGGACCCTTCAAAACCGCCCGGGGGGCATGACGCACTTGTTGGTGGCGGTCGACAAGTTCACCAAGTGGGTCGAAGCACGACCGATCAAGAAGTTGGACGGGCCAACAGCCGTCCGGTTCGTCAAAGACATCGCGGTGCGCTACGGCGTCTTCCACAGCATGATCACGAACAACGGCACAAACTCCGCCAAAGGCGCCCTGGCGTAGTACTGCTCAGTCTCCGAAATCCGACTTGACCTGGCCTCATCGCTCATCCTTTATCTAACGGCCAGGTCAAGCGGGCCAACATGTTGATCTTGTCCGACATCAAGCCGTGATTCGTCGAGCCCCTCATCCGCTCACCCAGTAGCTGGCTTGACGAGCTACCAGCCGCCCTCTGGAGTCTTCGGACAATGCCAAACCTGTCGACCGGGTTCACCCCATTCTTCCTTGTCTACGAAGCAGAAGTTGTCATTCCGAGCGACATCGAGTTCGACTCACCGCGAGTCGCAATGTACACATAAGCCCAAGCCAAGGAAGCCCACGAATACAATGTCGACCTACTGAAGAAGCATGCCTCTTGGCCCTTTGCCGATCTGCCATCTATCAGCAAGGCCTGAGGCACTACCACAGCAAAAAGATCAAGCCCCTCACATTCCGCGAGGGAGACCTCATCCTCTGGCTTGTCCAGCAGCAAGCCGGCCAGCACAAGTTGGCCTCCCCATGGGAGGGCCCCTTCATCGCCAGCAAAGCCTTGTGTGACCGCACCGCCTACTACCTCATCGACGCCCACAAGCCGACCAAGCGCAAGAGAGATACTGTTGGTGAAGAAACAAGCCGACCCTGGAACGCAGAGCTCTTCAGCCCGTTTTGCAGTTAGTCGTATGTACATATGTATCGCTGCCTTTTGTAATTCTATGAAAGACTATGGGACCCCCGAACGACACTCGGGGGCTACCTTCTTTTATCAAATTATTGTGTTTTTCACATCCTTGTAAATTTTCTTAAACCTCCACCGCCGGGTTGATGCGCCCGACCCGGGGGCTGGCCGGCTTGGCCGCAACCCGCCGTACTCCTTAGCACATCCCGGCGTGTTCGAGTAGACAAGGCCCTCCACTTCGCCCTACACCACAATCCGGCTTTGACTGATGACCGGCCGGGTTGCGCAGCTGCCGGCTCCTCCGTGGTGGCCTCTGGGTTCACCAAGATGCCGGTATCGTCCAACTCAGCCTCGTCGTCCGCATAGGCGTACGTCTCCTTGGAACTGCCCTTCGGGTCGTCGAGCATCAAGCCGAAGTTGTCAGGTGGCACCACCCCGCTGTCTTTAGTCCGTTCTACCTAGAACTCATCATGCAATGCAAACGAGGCTAGGTAGCTAGCCCGCACAGCGATCTGGCCTGCCTCCGCCTGCAGCTGGGGATCCATGCCGTCTCGTTGGGCCGCCAACTGGTCTAGACTCAGATCCGGATACCAAGACATGACAAACCTCAGCGCCAGGTCGGCATTGGGATGAGCGGCAGAAACGGGCCACGCGTGAAGCCACGTCGGCCCGGCTTCCAGCCATCGCGCCAGCTGCGTAAAGCTATCGAGTGCAACAGCGTCGGGCCAGAGGGCCGCCGTCATCTCCACTCCGGCTTCGGACACCCGTGCCATTTGTGTACCAAGGACCTGCAAGTGGGCCTCGGCGGCATGCATAATCTCCGGGAAACTCCAGGCGACGTTCGGGTCAAGCCCGACGTCCGCGTGTGCCTATCGGTTGTCCAGTGAGCAAGCACGGCATCGTCCGCCATCTCATGAGTCTCCGACAAGTGCCCTGTCAAGAAAAGAAGCAAGACAGTTAGTAACAAAATAAACCAGCCGGCTTCCAACCCAGAGACACCAACAAAGAAACACTTACTGGCGAAGGCCTCATCCAGGTGATGCGCTTCGAGCAACGTACCATGCCTCTCCAAGTCTCCAACACGGTCACGCGCTTCGAGCGCCTTCTCCAGCTCAGCGCACTTGTCGATGGCCACCTTCAGCTCGTCGTCCTTAGCGGCAGCCGCCTCCTCGTACTCCCCCTTGAGGTGGAGGAGCTCCGCTTGGTGGACCTCTGCCACCTTGACGGCCTCCGCCTTCAGGCGCTCCACCTCTGCCTAGAGCTGGCTCTTGTCGCCGGCCAGCTGCTCACGCTGCTGGCCGGCTTCAGCGAGCTCCTGCTGGGCCTCCGCCACCTTGGTTGCCTCCGCCTTCAGGCACTCCACTTCGGCCTGGAGCTGGCTCTTGTCGCCAACCAACTATTAGCGCTGTTGGCCGGCTACGGCAAGCGCCTACTGGGCCTCCACCACCTTGGTGTCCATCGCCTTCACCTGCCCCACCTCGGTCCGGAGCCGGCCGGCATCGGCAACCGCCTGGTCACCCCGTTGGCTGGCATCAGTGAGCCGGGTCTGCAGGACCGACACCTCGGCCACGGCAGCTGCGCGACAAAGATTCAAAGTCAAGATGACATAAGGAAAGACAAATCATTTTAAGATTCGACCCAACTACTACGTAGTTGGACCAAATCTCGGGGGCTACACTCAGTGGGTGCGCTAGCGTACCCCCAGTAAGAGCATGCAAAACGTACCTTCAGCAAGGCGGAGCGCCTCCTCCTTGGAGGCAAGTCGCGCCGTGATCTGCTCATGCTTCTCCAGAAGCCGGTTGTAGATGCCGACCCAGAAGGCATCCAGTTGTTGCAAAAATCAAGGATCAACACAAGACACTGACTAAAGATTCGAACCAATTACTACATAGTTGGCCCGAATCTCGGGGGCTACACCAGTGGATGCGCTGACGCGCCCCCACTAACTGGCTACAAGAATAAGCCAGAGGGAGAAAAACTCACAAACACGGAGCACTCCACCTCCCGCCCCCGCTCCATCTCGGCCTGGGCGAAGGCTTGAACCCGGTCCGTGCGCTCACAAATATGCTGGCGCACGGCGGCCATCGATGCCTCCTCCTATGTCAACGGCCCGAAGATGGTCCGGCTGGGCCCAGCCCAGACCTGCTGCGACCCGGCGGCAGGACGGCCTCCCGGCGCCGTTTGTGGCTGCCTGATCACCAGGGCATGCCCACCGCTATGGCGACCAGACCTCAAATAGTCTGATCTCTGTGCATCAGTGTCATCCCTGGATCGCTAATGCTGACATGCACAATACTTGAAGGATTTATAACAGAGTAGCAATCACACACTTATTACATCGAATGTCTCAAAAGAGAACTTATTACAATAAATATGGCTTAAGGCCATCTAATAACGATAACAATAGAAGGCTTGGAAGATAAGCTAGTCCATCAACTCCAACAGCATCACTGAGTATAAGATCACGACCTAAGGCGCCTTACTCGTCGTTTGAAAAGTCTGCAACATGAACGTTGCAGCCCGAAAACGGGCCAGCACATGGAATATGCTGGAATGTAACACATAGAGAGTAATGAACAGAATAAGGCTATACTACATGCATATATGGCTGGTGGAAAGCTCTATGGTTACAGTTTTGCATAAAGCCAGTTTTCCCTACTTCAAAGGAATAAATTTTATTTAACTATCATGGTGGTTGTTAAACATTGAGAAGGGTACTCCAACTCAATCCCAATTAAGCATCATCATTAAACCCAACAAAATTAATTAAAGTAACATGATGAGATTCACATGATAATCCAAGTACTAGATACTCAAAACGTCCATAACCGGGGACACGACTAACCAGGATTAGTTTATACACTCTGCAGAGGTTTGCGCACTTTTCCCCGCAAGACTCGATCTCCTCCGCTTGATTTCTCGCACTACATGGTGTTTGAGAAACGAATGACCAAGACACAGTCTTTCAGAAGCATTAACTCTCTACTACGGGTAGACAGTACCAACCTACATCCCCTGCATCTGCTAGTCTGCCTCTTCAAGAGCTCACGCAACTTAATCAACTATGCTAGAGACCATAGTAGCTTGCGGCTGCACACGGAAGTTTCTAGTATGAATAATCTCATGATCCCTTTGAGCCTGGGTGGTGGTCCATAGGAGAATCACACGGTACCCCAGGATTTCCAAAAATACAGGCAACATTGGGTTCCCCAGGTGCCTCAATCCACCCAGATGTGAATTTAAGTTGCCACCTTAAGTAAACCATTAGTTAACAATCTCACATCTGTCATGAATACACTCACCCAATCCACGTCTACTAGCATAGCATGGCAATATAAGCAAACGTAGAAGTAACTCCCAAAGGTTTGATAATAAACAGGTAATAGGTACTACCTCATCTACTTCCCAGTACCCACATATTAATCATATCCTAATCATGCAATTGTTTGAGGATTGATCTAATGCAATAAAACTGGGCAGTAAGGAGGTATGATCAAAGTGTTACTTGCCTTGCTGATGATCCATGAAACCTAGAGATTCGAAGTAGCAAGCGGCGCACTCTGGGTACTCTATCGCAAACAAACAAGCATACAATAAGCACTCATCTAATGCACAGGTGAAACTAAAATAAGAGATCTAACCAGAAAGTTCAACTTAAGAACTCCGGTTTGCAAATAGAACCAAATCAAACGAAGCAACGAAACTTAAACGGCGAAAGAAACAAGCTTCGTTTACTAATCTGGACCTAAGTCAAATTTTACTGTAGCAAAAACTTGTTTGAGTTGGTTAAACAAAAAGAGGGTTTCGAGACGAAACTCTAGGCGCTTGAATCGCCTGATTCCGATAAACGAGCGAAAAGTTATACTAAAACGAAAATCGGATCAGAGATCGCGATCAGAAATAATCGGGGAAAATCCGAGAAAAAGAAAAACGGACGAACATGCTAACGAATGAACATTCGCTGTCTGCGGCTAAACTACGAAAACCGTTCGTTAAAACGAACGTACGGACGAACGTCCGCTAAATAGACTAAACCGAAAAAATAAACCGAACCGGATCTAATAAAAAAACGGATCTAGGGTTTAAAAAAAAAACCAAACGGTTTTATAAGAAAAACCGGCGGCTACCTCGGGATGTGGGTCAGCGGCGGCGGGGCTACTTCGGCGTGGGGTCCGGTGGCGAGGGGCGGCGACGGTAGGCGGCGGCGGGGTCCGGCGACGA
>NC_041393.1:562115725-562123174 GCF_002162155.2 Triticum dicoccoides | reverse complement strand
GCGGCGGTGTCGGGCGGCGGCAGCACGCCTCGGCGGCGGCGACGGCGGCGACAGTTAGGGTTAGGGTTCGGGTGGCGGCGGTGGGTGGGCTGGGGTGGTGGGCTGCGGGGTGGGGGCGGCTTATAAAGGCCCGTGGCGGCAGAGTCCGGGTCGCCCACGACCCGTAGGTCAGTTAGCTTTTTTTGAAAAAAAAACATTACGCTCAGAAAAACAAATAAAAGAAATACTAAACGGACTCCAAAAATCCCAAAATAAAATTTCCCCTACTTCTAAAATCAAGCCGGACAAGATGAACATTCATTTGGGGCCTAAATGCAATTTTGAAAAACGCGCATTTTTCCTAAATTCAAATAAAATAGCAATAAACTCCAAAAAAAATCTTGTTTGATTTATTTATTAAATCCTCAATATTTCTTTATTTTGGGAAAGTCATTTTATTCCCTCGCTCATATTTTTATAATAGAAATAGTTGAAGATAAAATAAATAAAATCAAATGATCCTATTTTCATAATTTGAGAAAACTCAAATATGAAAATAACGAAATCCCCAACTCTCTCCGTGGGTCCTTGAGTTGCGTAGAATTTCTAGGATCAAACCAACATGCAATAAAATATGACATACAATGATGATCTAATGTATAACATTCCAAATTGAAAATTTGGGATGTTACAAACCTACCCGCCTTAAGATGAATCTCGCCCTCGAGATTCGGGTTGGCTAGAAAATAGGTGAGGGTGGTCCTTCAGTAGATCTTCCTCTCGCTCTCAGGTGGCTTCATCCTCGGTATGGTGGCTCCACTAAACTTTGCAAAACTTGATAACCTTGCTGCGGGTGACTCGGCTGGCATATTCGAGAATCTTGACTGGCTTCTCCTTGTAGGTCAAATCACTATCTAACTGAATTGCTTCTAGCGACACTATATCTCTCAGCGGTATATCAGCCATCTCTGCGTGGCACTTCTTCAACTGGGAAACGTGGAACACATGTGAACTCCTGACAATCCTTCGAGCAATTCCAATTTGTTGGCAACCTCTCCCATACGCTCCAAAACTTTATATGGTCCAACAAAACGTGGCGCTAACTTCCCCTTAACTCCAAAGCGCTTAACTCCTCGAAGTGGAGATACACGTAGATAAACTCTGTCTCCGACTTCGTAAACTGTCTCCTTGCATTTAGAATCTGCGTAGCTCTTCTGCCTAGACTGGGCTACCTTGAGCCTATCGCAGATCAACTTCACCTTCTGTTCAGACTCTTTAATCAAATTTGGTCCAAACAACTGGCGGTTTCCAACTTCATCCCGCAACAACGGTGTCCTGCACCTCCTCCCGTAGAGAGCTTCAAAAGGGTCCATCTTCAAACTGGACTAATAACTGTTGTTGTAAGAGAACTCCGCATATGGAAAATTGTCGTCCCAACTAGATCCATAATCTAGCGCACAAGCTCTCAGCATGTCCTCCAGAGTCTGATTGACTCTCTCGGTCTGTCCATCTGTCTGCGGATGAAAGGCTATACTGAACTCTAGCCTGGTACCCAAAGTTCCGTGCAACTGATTCCAGAACTTTGAGGTAAACTGGGTTCCTCTATCTGATACAATGCTCCTCGGAACTCCATGCAGACATACGATCCTGGTCATGTATATCTTTGCCAACTTAGCACTGGTGTAAGTGGTATTCACTAGAATGAAATGGGCTACCTTCGTCAAACGATCGACTACAACCCATATCGAGTCATAGCCTGAACGAGTCCTGGGCAATCCCGTGATAAAATCCATGCCTAGCTTATCCCACTTCCATTCGAGTATTGGCAATGGCCATAGCAATCCTGCTGGCTTCTGATGCTCTGCCTTCACTCTCTGACATACATCACATACTGCTACATACTCTGCAATATCTTTCTTCATTCCGGTCCACTCGAAAGTGTCCTTCAAATCCAAATACATCTTGGTATTTCCTGGGTGAATCGAGTATGGCGAATCATGGGCCTCTTGCAGAATCAACTTCCTGATCTCCGGGTCATTAGGCACATAAACGCGGTCCTCAAACCATAGGGTATCGTGCTCATTCTCACAAAATCCCTTAGCTTTTCCTTTGCTCATTTTCTCCTTTATCCCGGCAATCTCCTTGTCGGTCTTCTGAGCTTCTCTGATCTTATCCATCAAAGTAGACTGAATCTCCAATGCTGCTACATAGCCTCTCGAAACTATCTCCAAACATAGCTCACGAAGATCCTCGGCTAGCTCCTTCGGTAACTCTCCGGTCATTAGTGTGTTGACATGGCTCTTGCGGCTCAACGCATCGACTACTACGTTAGCCTTTCCGGGATGGTAATGCAATCTCATATCATAATCCTTGATGAGCTCCAACCATCTCCTTTGCCTGAGATTCAACTCCTTCTGCGTGAAGATGTACTTCAAACTCTTGTGATTTGTGTACACCTCACAATGGTTTTCGATGAGAAAATGTCTCCATGTCTTCAATGCATGCACTACGGCTGCTAACTCCAAATCATGTGTAGCATAATTCAATTCATGAGGTTTAAGCTGTCGTGAGGCATATGAAACAACTCTTCCCTCCTGCATAAGCACCGCTCCAAGTCCTCAACGAGAAGCGTTGCAATATACTTCATAATCCTTGCGCCGATCTGGCAAAATCAACACTGGTGAGATAACCAAACATTTCTTCAACTCCTGGAAACTGGCCTCACATTCCTCAGTCCATTTGATCTTGGTGTCCTTCTTCAACAACTCCGTCATGGGCTTCACAATCTTCGAGAAATTCTCAATGAACCTCCGGTAGTATCCTGCGAGTCCAAGAAAACTCTGGATCTCTCCAACTGTTGTTGGAGCTTCCCAGTTTGTTATGGTGACAACTTTGGTGGGGTCTACCGCTATTCCTTCTCCGGATATCACATGTCCGAGAAATCCAACTTCCTTCAACCAGAACTCACATTTGCTGAACTTGGCATATAACTGATGTTCTCTGAGCTTCTCCAGTACCAAACGCAAATGCTCCTTATGCTCTTCTTCATTCTTCGAGTAGACCAAAATATCATCAATGAACACCACGACGAACTTATCCAGAAACTCCATAAACACCTTGTTCATCATGTTCACGAAATAGGCAGGTACGTTAGTCAGACAAAATGACATAACGGTATACTCGTACAACCCATACCTGGTGGTAAAAGCCGTCTTAGGTATATCCTGCTCTCGAATCTTCAACTAGTGGTATCCCGATCGCAGATCGATCTTGGAAAATACCTTAGCTCCTTGCAATCGGTCAAACAAGTCATTGATCATCGGTAGTGGGTACTTGTTCTTGATTGTCACTTCATTCAATCCTCGATAATCAACAACCATCCTCAATGATCCATCCTTCTTCTCCACTAGAAGCACTGGCGATCCCCAAGGTGAAGAACTTGGGCGAATATAGCCTTTATCTAGTAACTCCTTAATCTGCTTCTTAATTTCCTCCAAATCTTTTGCGGGCATCCTGTACGATCTCTTTGATATCGGCCCTATGCCTGGCAAAAGCTCAACCAAAAACTCATTGTCCCTATCCGGTGGCATGCCTGGCAACTCCTCTGGAAATGCGTCAGGAAAATCATTCACCACTGGTACTTCCTCCTGTACAACTCCTCATAAGGAATTTACTTGAGTACTCTTTGGCACATGCCGGGATATATACTTGATCCTTCTTCCTTCTGGCGTGGTAAGCAAAATTGACTTACTGGCGCATTCAATGTTCCCTCCATTCTTCGATAACCAATCCATGCCTAATATCACATCCAGTCCTTGCAATTCCAATACTATTAGGTCTGAGGGAAACACGTAGTTACCAATCCTTAATGGTAACCGATCACACCATAGACTAGCCATATACTCTACTCCTGGCGAGGTTACTAACATGGGTGACCTAAGTGCTTTGGTTGGCAGTTTATACTTATCCACAAATCCCCTAGATATGTATGAATGCGATGCACCAGTATCAAAAAGAACGATTGTAGTAAATGACTTAACCAAAAACTTACCTATTACTGCATCTTGCTGGGCTTCAACCTCCTCCACACTAACGTGGTTCACCTGTCCTTTGTTGAAAGGGTTGGGCTTCTTCCCAGAACTTCCATTGCCGTTTCCATTCTTCGCTTCAGGACATTCAGGGGCGTAATGTCTGGTCTTCTGGCATTTGTAACAGGTGATGTGGCTCAGATCCCTCTTGGCTGGTGTTGATGGGTTGGTGCGGTTCTGTTCGTTGCTTCCTCCATTCCCATTACCATTCTTGGGGCCACTATGGTTGTGCGAACTACCTCCTCCATGGGTATGCTGAAAATGTCCTCCCGAGTTCGGGGTAAAACGAGGCTTCTGCTGAGCTCCAGAATTGTACTTCCCTTGTCCATACTTCCTCTTGCGGCTGTCGATCTGCTGCTACTTCCCTTCAATCATAAGATCTCTATCTACCAACTCTTGGTAATTGTTGAAGGTTTCTACCATGAACTGCATGCTCAGCTCATCATTCAGTCCTTCCAGAAACTTCTCCTGCTTAGCTGTGTCTGTAGCAACGTCATCTGGGGCATAACGTGCTAACTTACTAAAGTCATCCACATACTAGACAACAGTACGTCCTCCTTGGCACAAGTTGCGAAACTCACGCTTCTTCATGGCCATAGCTCCTACTGAAACATGAGAAGTACGGAAAGCCTGCTGAAACTGATCCCAAGTGACAATGTCGATTGGATAAGTGGCTGTGAAATTCACCCACCATGATGCTGCGGGTCCATCAAGTTGATGTGCGGCAAAACGCACCTTCTCCGCATCTGTGCATCTTGCAGTGGTCAACCCCCTTCCCATCTTGCGGAGCCAATCATCTGCAACTACCGGCTCGGTGCTACTGGAGAACACCGGCGGATTTAGCCTCAAGAAACAGGCAAAACGTACCTTTAGCAAGGCGGAGCGCCTCCTCCTTGGCGGCAAGTCGCACCGTGATCTGCTGGTGCTTCTCCAGAAGCAGGTTGTAGACGCCGACCCAGAAGCCATCCAGTTGCTGCAAAAAGCAAGGATCAACACAAAACACTTACTAAAGATTCGACCCAACTACTACATAGTTGGCCCGAATCTTGGGGGCTACACCCAGTGGATGCGCTGGCGCTCCCCCACTAACCGGCTACAAGAAAAAGCTAGAGGGAGAAAAACTCACAAACACAGAGCACTCCACCTCCCGCGCCCGCTCCATCTCGGCCTGGGCGAAGGCTTGAACCCGGTTCATGTGCTCGCAAATATGCTGTCGCATGGCGGCCATCGACGCCTCCTCCTATGTTAATGGCCCGAAGATGGTCTGGCTGGGCCTAGCCCAGACCTATTGCGACCCGGCGGCAGGATGGCCTCCCAGCGCCGTTTGTGGCTGCCTGATCACCAGGGCATGCCCGCCACTGTAGCGACCAGACCTCAAACAGTCTGATCTCTGTGAATCAGTGTCATCCCTGGATCGGTAATGCTGACACACACAGTACTTGAAGGATTTATAACAGAGTAGCAATCACACACTTATTACATTTAATGTCTCAAAAGAGAACTTATTACAATAAATATGGCTTAAGGCCATCTAATAATGATAACAGCGGAAGGCTTGGAAGATAAGCGAGTCCATCAACTCCAACGGCATCACTGAGTATAAGATCACGACCTAAGGCGCCTTACTCGTCGTCTGAAAAGTCTGCAACATGAACATTGCAGCCCGAAAACGGGTCAGCACATGGAATATGCTGGCAATGTAACACATAGAGAGTAATGAACAGAATAAGCCTATACTACATGCATATATGGCTGGTGGAAAGCTTTATGGTTACAGTTTTGCATAAAGCCAGTTTTTCCCTACTGCAAAGGAACAAACTTTATTTAACTATCATGGTGGTTGTTAAACATTGAGAAGGGTACTCCAACTCAATCCCAATTAAGCATCATCATTAAACCCAACAAAATTAATTAAAGTAACATGATGAGATTCACATGATAATCCAAGTACTAGATACTCAGAATGTCCATAACCGGGGACACGACTAACCAGGATTAGTTTATACACTCTGCAGAGGTTTGCACACTTTTCTCCGCAAGACTCGATCTCCTCCGCTTGATTTCTCGCACTACATGGTGTTTGAGAAACGGATGACCGAGACACAGTCTTTCAGAAGCATTAACTCTCTACTCCGGGTAGACAGTACCAACCTACATCCCCTATATCTGCTAGTCTACCTCTTCAAGAGCTCACTCAACTTAATCAACTATGCTAGAGCCCATAGTAGCTTGCGAATGCACACAGAAGTTTCTAGCATGAATAATCTCATGATCCCTTTGAGCATGGGTGGCGGTCCATAGGAGAATCACACGGTACCCCGGGATTTCCAAAAATACAAGCAACACTGGGTTCCCCAGGTGCCTCAATCCACCCAAATGTGAATTTAAGTTGCCACCTTAAGTAAACCATTAGTTAACAATCTCACATCTATCATGAATACACTCACCCAATCCACGTCTACTAGCATAGCATGGCAATATAAGCAAACGTAGAAGTAACTCCCAAAGGTTTGATAATAAACAGGTAATAGGTACTACCTCATCTACTTCCCAGTACCCACATATTAATCAGATCCTAATCATGCAATTGTTTGAGGATTGATCTAATGCAATAAAACTGGGTAGTAAGGAGGTATGATCAAAGTGTTACTTGCCTTGCTGATGATCCATGAAACCTAGAGATTCGAAGTAGCAAACGGCGCACTCCGGGTACTCTATCGCAAACAAACAAGCATACAATAAGCACTCATCTAATGCATAGGTGAAACTCAAATAAGAGATCTAACTAGAAAGTTCAACTTAAGAACTTCGGTTTGCAAAAAGAATCAAATCAAACGAAGCAATGAAACTCAAACGACGAAAGAAACAATCTTCGTTTACCAATCTGGACCTAAGTCAAATTTTACAGTAGCAAAAACTTGTTTGAGTTGGTTAAACAGAAAGAGGGTTTCGAGACGAAACTCTAGGCACTTGAATCGCCTGATTCCGATAAACGAGAGAAACGTTATACAAAAACGAAAATCGGATCAGAGATCACGATCAGAAATAATCGCGGAAAATCCGAGAAAAAGAAAAACAGACGAACAGGCTAACGAACGAACGTTCGCTGTCTGCAGCTAAACTACGAAAACCGTTTGTTAAAACGAACATACGGACGAACGTCCGCTAAATAGACTAAACCGAAAAAATATACCGAACCGGATCTAATAAAAAAACGGATCTAGGGTTTTGAAAAAAACCCGGATAATTTTATAAGAAAAATCGGCGGCTACCTCGGGATGCAGGTCGGTGGCGGCGGGGCTACTCCAGCGAGAGGTCCGACGGGGCGGCGGCGGTCGGCGGCGGCGGGGTCTGGCGGCGAGGGGCGGCGGGGTCCGGCCGC
>NC_041393.1:562094194-562115291 GCF_002162155.2 Triticum dicoccoides | reverse complement strand
GGGGGGCGTCGGGCGGCGGCGTCCCGGCGGCGGCGGCGCGGATCGGCGGCGGTGGCGGCGGCGGTGGTTAGGGTTAGGGTTCGGGTGGCGGCGGCGGGTGGGCTGGGGTGGTGGGCTGCAGGGTGGGGCGGCTTATAAAGGCCCGGGGCGGCAGAGTCCGGGTCGCCCACTGCCCGTAGGTCGGTTAGCTTTAAAAAAAACATTACACTCAGAAAAACAAATAAAAGAAATACTAAACGGACTCCAAAAATCCCTAAATAAAATTTCCCCAACTTCTAAAATCAAGCCGGACAAGATGAATATTTATTTGGGGCCTGAATGCAATTATGAAAAACATGCATTTTTCCTAAATTCAAATAAAATAGAAATAAACTCCAAAAAAAATATTGTTTGATTTATTTATTAAATCCTCAATATTTCTTTATTTTTGGAAAGTCATTTTATTCCCTCTCTCATATTTTTATAATAGAAATAATTGAAGATAAAATAAATAAAATCAAATGATCCTATTTTCAAAATTTGAGAAAACTCAAATATGAAAATAACGTAATCCCCAACTCTCTCCGTGGGTCCTTGAGTTGCGTAGAATTTCTAGGATCAAACCAACATGCAATAAAATATGACATGCAATGATGATCTAATGTATAACATTCCAAATTGAAAATTTGGGATGTTACAGCCGCCCGCCGCCTCCTCGCCGGCCGGCCTCAGCTCTGGTGTCCCGGTCGGTGTCCCCTCCGGCGCCCTAACCGGTGACCCCTGCGGCGCCCCGTCCGCCATCGCCTGTGGCGTTCCCTCCTAGGCAGCCCTCCTCCTCCTTCCACCTCCACCCGCTCGACCACATCGGTCCACGATGGTGTGTCGTCGTCGATCTCCACGACCTCCCGGTCGTCCACTACCATCTCCACCCGGCTCTCCGGGGTCGCTCCCCTCCTCCGTCGACGGCACGGCGGTAGTCTTTGCTGGGTCCAGGCCCGCCGGCATCTCCAGCCATGCTGGTTTCGCACCTGTCCTCCCCCTGCCTACGCGGCCCTGTCCCAAGCCATTCCTCGTCCTTGTTCCGGGACCACCAGGCGCAACGGTGTGCGTCCTCCGGATCCAAACCGAGGTCCTCCCTGGCCGAGCCCTCGGGCAGGTCAATGGCGCTGCTCCGGGACTTCTGGAAGGAGAAGCCACCTCCAGACGCGGCATCCATCGCCGCCAGCGCCAACTCCAGCAGCAACCTAGATCACACCAAAGAAAGCATGAGAAAGGAACAACTCGGCAACACGGCGGAGTCAGCAAGAAAAACATACCCCATCGCCATCGGGATGGCCGATCTTGCCAGTGCTGTCGGGATGGTGCGACGCCTCTTCTTGGTGATAGGCTTGCTACCTGCGGCCGAGTCCATCGTGCGCTTCACGGCCAGCTTCCTCGGCGCCACGTCCTCCTTCCCGTGCGGCCGGCTAGCCACGGCCGGCGCGTGGGACGACCCGGCCTTGGCCATTTTTGTTGGCCGTCTTGGGGAGTCGGTGTTGCCGCCTCCTCCCCTCGGTGGCCCTGCACCATAAACATGCATCAAAACCTTAACATCGTATTTCAAACAATCTCGCAAGGGATCGGGATGTGAAAACTTACCCATACGATGCACCTCACTGGCTTCGGCGTCGGCTGTCCCCGGGTTCTCGGCGAAGATCTCCGCCTCCTCCGAGCCGACTTGCTAGGCCGGCTACCTGCATCGTTGTTCCGTCATACATATGCCAGATGGCATTCAGCAGCACCTCCCTTGTCGCGTCGGGACGGAGAAATAGATGGGACATAGTGAAGTACGGAGACCAAGGACTCACCACCGGCACCGGGTTCCCGTGGCTGTAGGGCGCCTTCCCGAACTGCCACTCCTCCTTCATCCCGGCCTTCTCGAGATGTCACTGACTCGGCCGGTGACCTTCTCCTGCATCAACTACCTGGATGACATCCGGTTGGGGTCCTGGAGGCTGGTCAACTAGGTGATGATGTGCGTCCGGTGCTGTAGCGGCAGCACCCAACGCGTGACGAAGGCGGCAATGAGGTCTGTCCCGGTGAGCCCCTCACGCCTTGTCATCTCCACCACCCGGTTGCTCAGGTTCAACACCTCCTGTGCTGGGTTCTTGGGGCAGTAGGTCCAGTCAGTCTTGGCGTGCGGCATCACATCAGCGAAGAGCAGCAGATTGATGTGGTCTGCGCCAAGGTTGCAGACATAGAAGAAAGAATTCTGCCACTTCTTAGCAGAATCCTCTAGCGGCATTTTGGGGCACGCCCCATGCGACCGGGTCGAGACGACGGCAGTCCCGTAGGCAGACATCACGCCTGCCTCCGGTCCCTGCTGCTTCAAGAATAAGAAGAAGCGGACCTAGAGATCGATGCTGGGCTCGACGCCCAGGTAGCCCTCGCACAAGGTGACAAACCCCGAGAGCTGCAGCACCACGTTCGCCCCCAGGTGATGCGGCTGAGGCCCAAAGAAGTCCAGGAACAAGCAGAAGAAATCACTCACAGGGAGGCCAAACCCACGCTTGAAGTGGGAGAAGAATACCATGCGCTCGGTCCCCTCCAGCCACGGCGCCAGCTTGCCGTCCGGCAGGCGCACGACCACCTCCATCGCCAATGGAAGCTGCCGCGTGTCGCGCAAGTACTGAAGATCCTCTGCGGTAACCACCGATCCCTCCCACGAGCCCTTGGGCCTCACCATCGGTGAAGTGCGGCAAGAGGAGAAAGGCGCGTCGGCTAAGGCGAGGAGCAGGAGCGGCTGCTAGACGCTGCAGAGCAGCGGCAGTGCATTGCTCGGGAGCGGCAGGGCATCACGACATGCGATGAGCTCAAAAGCAAGGGCGAGGGAAGAAGAAGGAGGTAGGGGCGCATGCGTAAATGATTTCCACTGCCCCCTTCCCCGATTTATATCCATGGCAAGAACGTGGGTAAGTGGGATCAGTTGCGCCCACCCCTTCCACTTCCGTGCATTGTATGGGCATGATTCCCGCGCGAATTAACTGCGTCGAGAAGGGCAACCGTCCGCGACCGCCACACTAAATCCTCATGCGAGGGCCGAAGGCGCGGAGTGGCAGCCCCAGCCTACTATTACGCGCGTGTGGCCTGTTAGGGCCTCTTTAGCTACTATTCGCCACGTGGAGCCCGCGCCGAAACCGAGGGGGCGCGTCCCTTCCCCTTCAAGATTCGGCGAACTCTTCAGTTTCCTGCCCATGCCGGGATGCCGCGATTCGGCTTTCGGAGGCCGGCACACAGTGGGTGTTGCCGAACCCAGCAGTAACAAGCCACACAACATCAGCCGCCTCCTCAGGGGGTGAAACTGCGAAGGCCCCCCGCTTGAAGCCGACGAGCCTTCATAGCTTCGGGGACTACTATCGGGGGGATGAACCTCGGGCAGGCAATGGAACCCGGATCCTTTTCAAGAATATCGAGGCCAACATCACCCCTCAATCGGGCTTGTCCTTGGCTGGGTTCCTCAACCCAGCCAAGTTCTGCAACCCGGCCAAGTTCCGCAACCCGGTCAAGACCGCAACATGGACAGGCCCGCTGGCGCATGCCGGCTAACCCCGCCAAGTCAAGACTTCTTCAACAAGTAAGCACCATCATGGTACGCTCCTCAATCCAGCCACGGGTCAGCTCCCGTCCCATCCAAGGCGCACGACGAAATAAGTTCCCATGAAGATGAGCGAGGCAACAATGCCCCACCAACCCCACTGACCAAAGCGAGCGTGGCAACAATGCCCCACCAACCCCACTGACCAGGGCCGGCATGGCTACAATGCAACCTCGTCCTGCTGACGCGAGCCGATGGCGACCAGGCGATGCTCCACTATAGCCAAGCCGGCTCAACTACTCCGTGACACAAGACAAGATGGGGAACAGTGCCCCCTGGCGCACGGGGCCTGCGCCCAGAGAACCCGGCGGGCCCAAGCACCAACTTCTCAGACGCTAACATCCCGGCCCCATGGTCATGTAACTTTACCATTATAGCCCTGGGCGGCTGGTCTATAAAACCCCCCTGCAGGCCTGCATGCACGAGAGGGAGAGAGAGACACACACAATCAGTAAAACACACACAAGGAGAAGAAGCAACCTATGCTTTGGCCTGTCTTCCTTCCTCCCCAAAACAGCTCTAGGAGCAAGCTTGTAACATCCACATATAAACCACACTCGGCAGGACTAGGGGTGTTATCTCTCCGGAGAGCCCCGAACCTGGGATGTCTTGCGTCCCTCGCTCTGTCATGCCGACCTCGTCTTTGGAGCCCATCGGTGCTCTTGAGCCTATCCCTCTCTTTAGCCATCCTTTGGCATCTGCCGTGCGCCCACCACGACAAATACATTATGAGCAGTTGTATCTCCAGCATGATGTCCCCTTCGGAGTGACATTTCCATAGGATTTGTTCCTGTTCATGCTCGGGTACACAACGTCTAATAATACCATCTACTCCCTCTTTACAAAGATGGGGGTCATCCCAAAAGTAATGTCGTAAGTCACAGAAGAATATTTTCTTTTGTTGGTATGTGAAACTAGGTGGTATAAATTTAGCAACAATATAATTAGCATAGTCAGCATACCAAGGAGTGTTATGAGAAGCATTTATTACAACTAGTTGTTCATAAAGGAAGCTATCATCAATAGGTAGTGGGTCATCAAGAATATTTTCTAACCTAGACAAGTTATCAGCTATGGGGTTCTCAACTCCTTTCCTATCAGTGATATGTAAGTCAAATTCTTGTAGCAAGAGAACCCGCCTAATGAGTCTAGGTTTAGCATCTTTCATTTTCATAAGACATTTAATAGCAGCATGATCAGTGTGAACAGTTACTTTGGAATCAACAATGTAAGATCTGAATTTATCACAAGCAAACACAATAAGAATTCTTTCTCAGTAGTAGCATAATTTCTTTGGGCACTGTCTAGTGTTTTTCTAGCATAATGGATAACATTTAATTTCTTATCAACTCTTTGTCCTAGAACAGCAACAACAACATAATCACTAGCATCACACATAATTTCAAAAGGCAAGTTCCAATTAGGCGGTTGAACAATAGGTGCAGAAGTTAAGGCTTTCTTAAGTGTTTCAAAGGCTTCTACACAATCATCATCAAAAACAAATGGAACATCCTTTTGTAAAAGATTAGTAAGAGGCCTAGAAAATTTAGAGAAGTCTTTAATGAACCTCCTATAGAAACCAGCATGACCAAGGAAACTACGAATACCTTTAATATCTTTAGGACATGGCATTTTCTCAATTGCATCAACTTTAGCTTTATCCACCTCAATACCTCGTTCAGAAATTTTATGCCCCAAGACAATGCCTTCATTAACCATAAAGTGGCACTTCTCCCAATTTAAGGCAAGATTAGTTTGTTCCCATCTCTGCAAAACTCGATCAAGATTGCTTAAGGAATCATCAAAAGAAGTTTTGTAAACAGAGAAATCATCCATGAAAACCTCAACAATAGTCTTTTCACAAAAATCAGAGAATATAGCAGTCATACATCTTTGAAAGGTAGAAGTGCATTACATAAACCAAAGGGCATACATCTATAAGCATAAGTTCCACAAGGGCAAGTAAAAGTGGTTTTCTCTTGATCAGGTTATGAAACATGTATTTGAGAGAAACCAGAATATCCATCAAGAAAACAAAAGTGTGTGTGCTTAAATAATCTTTCTAGAATTTGATCAATGAAAGGCAGAGGGTAATGATATTTTCTAGTAGCTTTGTTTAATTTCCTAAAACCAATTACCATTCGGTAGCCAGTAACAATTATTTGTGGGATAAGTTCATTTTTATCATTAGGAACAACAGTAATACCTACTTTCTTAGGGACACAATGAACAGGACTTGCCCATCTACTGTCATCTATGGGATAGCTTATACCTGCTTCCAGAAGTTTTAGTATTTCAATTCTTACCACTTCTTTCATATTAGGATTCAATCATCGTTGCTGATCAACAGCGGGTTTAGAATCAGGTTCCATATTAATCTTGTGCTGACAGAGAGTGGGACTAATGCCCTTAAGACCATCAAGAGTATATCCAATGGCAGCACGGTGCTTCCTCAGAATTTTTAATAATCTCTCTTCTTCGTGTCCTAAAAGGTTAGCACAAATAATAACAAGATATATAGCATACTTCAGAGTGTCAGGCAATTGTTTTAATTCAAACACAGGATCACCTTTAGGTGGCGGAGGACCTCCCGGAGTGTCAATAGGGAAATTGTGTTTAAGGATAGGTTGTTGTTCAAAGAATATTTTATCTATTTCATTTCTTTCACGCAAGTGCATATCATTTTCATGGTCTCGCAAATATTGTTCCAAAGGATCAGTAGGAGGTACGATAATAGAAGCAAGACCAATTATTTCATACTTACTAGGTAATTCTTTATCATGAGGTTGTCTATGAAACTTAGAGAAATTAAACTCATAAGACACATCACCCAAATTAACAATGACAATTTCTTCATGGCAATCTATCTTAGCACTGCCAGTGTTCAAGAAAAGTCTAACAAAAATTATGGGACAAAAATCATCTTGTGGGGATCCAAGAACTAGAAAATTAGTATGGTATTTTATTTTCCCACACAAGACTTCAACATCTCTAACAATCCCAAGTGGTGTGATGGTATCTCTATTAGCAAGTTTAATAGTAACATCTATGTCTTCTATTTTAGCTTGTGCTATATCATTCATAATTTCTTGGTATAAAGTAAAAGGGATAGCACTCACACTAGCACCTAAATCACATAAACCACGATAACAATGATCTCCTATTTTAACTGAGAAAACAGGCATGCCGACAACATGCCTATGTTTATCTTTTTCATCGGGTTTAGCAATTATAGCTACTTCATCACAGAAGTAAATAACATGCCCATCGATATTTTTGACCAAGAGATCTTTAACCATAGAAACATTAGGTTCTACTTTAATTTGTTCAGAGGGGGTTTAGGTACTTTAAATTACTTTTGTGAACCATTGTTGATACCTTAGCATGTTCCTTCATCCTAACAGGGAAAGGTGGTTTTTCAATATAAGCAATAGGAACTACTGGATCAATATTGTAAATGATAGTTTCATCTTTAACTATAACCGGTTCTTTAATTTCTTATGTAATTGGGGGATGATATTTAAACCACTTCTCCTTATGGAGATCAACATGAGTAGCAAATGATTCACAAAAAGAGGCTACTATCTCAGAGTCAAGTCCATATTTAGTGCTAAACTTGTGAAAAGCATCGGTATTCATAAAAGATTTATAAGAATGAAACTCAATCTTAATAACGGACTATATACCTTCGTCGAGTTCCTAATCTTCAGAGTTGTGTTTAATTATTTCTAAAAGATCCCATCTGAATTCAATAGTCATCTTTATAAAAGAACCAGCATAAAAAGTATCGAGCATGGATTGATCATTACAAGAAAGCCGAGCATAAAAAATCAGAATGATAATTTCTCTCGAGAGCTCATGATTGGGGCATGAATATAACATTGACTTAAGCCTACCCCAAGCTAGAGCGATACTTTCTCCTTCACAAGGCAAAAAGTTATATATATAATTCCGATCACGATGAACTAGATGCATATGATATTTTTTTGGTGAAATTCCAATTTCAATCAATTCCAGTTCCACGATCCAATATCATCGTATAGCCTATTACATGTCAACGCTTTCCCCCCAAAGATAAAGGGAAAACCTTCTTATTAACTTCATCTCCGGGTAAACTTGCAAGCTTAAATAATCCACAAATTTAACCCACATGTATCAAATGCATATTGGGACGCTTCATTCTGTCTCTTGCATAAGGATTAGCTAGCGGTTGCTCTATCATACCCGAAGGAATTTAAACTAATATTTTCAGTAGGGGCAACTCTTTGTGTTTGAGGTCGAGACAAAGATACCCCGAACAAACCCCTCAAAGGATTGTTTTCCATAGTAACAAGTGACAATAAATTTCAACACGTAATATAATTTTTCTCCTTACCAAGTTTGACTTACCAAGAGCATTTCACTCCCCGGCAACAACGCTAGAAAAGAGCTTGATGGCCCACAAGTACAGGGGATCAATCGTAGTCCTTTTGATAAGTGAGAGTGTCGTACCCAACAAGGAGCAGAAGGAAATGAAAAGCGGTTTTCAGCAAGGTAATTTTTGCAGGCACTGAAATTGTCTGTAATGCCCGGATAATCATGCTACAGTAATCCCACGTTAACGATGCCATGTCACCCCGGTTACTGTTGCTAATCCCGCATTAGTTTAAACGATTCAAGTTCAAATTTGAGTTTTTGTCAAACATCAAAAGTTTTTAAAATGTTAAACTAAAATGTTCAGAGTGTGCAATTAAATGCCTATGTATTATGGTGAGGGAACCATGCTTCTATAAAAAACCTAAATACTTAAAATGAATTAAAACAGAAAAGAAAAAAAAGAAAAAGAAAAAAAAGGACAAAATAGAAAACAAAACAAAAAAGCCCCCCTGGCCAACTGGGCCAGACGTCCCAGCTGTCCGACCCACCAGGCCCGGCCGGCCAGCCCACCCTTTCCCTTATCCCCACTCCCCTGAAACCCTGACACCTCCCTCGTCGCCCTACTCCCCCACTCTCCCCACGTCTCTCCTCTCCTTCCCCTGATCCAGGTCGGATCGGGGCTTGGGGGCTCGATCCTGGCTCCGCCCTGCCGCTCGACGCTGTCGTCGGAACGCGTCCTCGCCGGCCTGCCTCCTTCTCCTTGCTGGCCTGCTTCCTCTCTGATGCTGTCGTCCCCGTCGCCCTCCTCGCGCCGCGTTGCCCCGTCCCCTGATACCCACGGTGAGGCCCCAGTATCCCCTCGTCCCGTGCCCCGACCGCGCACTCCCGTCGCCCGTTCCGTCTCTGCTCGCCGTCCCGCTGTGCGCCCGCTCGGGGCCGTGCTCGCCTCCCCCACATGTTGGCTGCTGCGGCTACACTGCTCCGCCCGCACATGCACGACCCCGCACCGCCGCGCCCTTCCACCACCGCGCGCACTCACACACCCCGCGCGTGGCCTCGCCCTGCGGTTGCTCGCGGCTCCACACCCAAGCCCCGCTGTAGCCCAGCCGCCCCTGGCCTCTCCTCCTCTCGCACACGCGCGCACCCCGCGACCATGCAACGCGCCCGCCAGCCTCCCCGCTCCAGCCAATACCTGCGGCCGCGTCCTCCCCTGCTGCTTGCTCGCCGCCAACCCCCCATCGCGCTCGCGGCTTTCTCCACGCGTCCGCGCCACCATGCGCTCGCGCGCCCTGCCTCTGCTGCACCGTCGCTACGATGCTGCCGCTGCTGCCCCCGGCCTCCTCCACCCGCGCGGCCCCGCTCCCGCCCTGCTCCTCCCCTTTTGCCCCGTCGTGGCCTCGCCGCTGCCACACCGGTGCCGCGCCGGCATTTGTCTCCTCGCCGTGGCCCCGACTGGCCGCGTCCAGTTCGAGCGCCCGCAACCGCCCGCGCCCGCGTCCGTTAGCGCCCGCTTGGCCCTATGGGCCAGTGCCTAGTGGGGGCCCCCACGCCCTTGTTAAAAAACGAATTAAAAAAGACTAAAAAATATAATTAAAAAAATAATTAATTAATTAATTATCTAATTAGTTAACTTAATTAGATCCGTTAAATTAACCTAATCACTTATTAAACTAACTAATCATGTCTAGTTAAACTCTGTCAATGACAAATGGACCCCATGCGTCAGTTTGACCAAGTGAACTGACTGTTGACTGCTGACATCACCCTGATGTCATGCTGACATCATAATGGGATTTCCTAATTAAATTAATTCTGTTAATTCTAAAAATGATTTATAAACTTTGAAAATTAATATAAAATAAACCGTACCTCGGATGAAAATACTTTGTACTTGAAAGTTGCTCAGAACAATGAGACGAATCCGAATAAGCAGCCCGTTCATTAGTCATGCATCCCTAGCATAGAAAACCTGCAACATTTCACCTACAGTTCATCTGTCCGAAAACGCAAAACACCGGGGATACTTTCCGGGATATTTCCCACCTTCGCCAGTACCACCTACTGCCGCGCTAGGGCACACCTAGCACCGCTCATTGTCATGTCATGCATTGTCATGCTTATGTTTGCATTGTATTTATTGTTTCTTCTCCCTCTTCTCTCCGGTAGACTACGAGACCAGCGCTGCTGCTGCCCCGTTTGACTACGGAGTTGACGACCCCTCCTTCTTGCCAGAGCAACCAGGCAAGCCCCCCCTTGATCACCAGATATCGCCTATTCTACCCTCTACTGCTTGCATTAGAGTAGTATAGCCCGTTACTATTTTCGATTAATCCTATCCTGTTGCATAGCCTGCATTGTTGCTACATCTGTTGATACCTTACATGCAATCCTAAATGCTTAGTATAGGATGCTAGTTTATCATCTGTGGCCCTACATTCTTGTCCATCTGCCTTGCTATACTATCGGGCCGTGATCACTCGGGAGGTGGTCACGGGTATATACTATACATAGATACTATACAGATGGTGACTAAAGTCGGGTCGGCTCTAGAGTACCCGCGAGTGGATCTTTGTGGCAGAGCGACATGACAGGTTGAGACCACATAGGCGAGAGGTGGGCCTGGCCCTGGTCGGCGTCCACTGTTACTTCAAAATAACATGCTTAACGAGATCTTGGTATTTGATCTGTGTCTGGCCACTTGCCTATACGCACAAACCAACTACACAGGAACAGTTATGGGAACTCGACATCGTGGTATCAGCCGAAGCCTTCTTGACATCAGCGACTGAGCGGCATGCGCCGAGTTGGACTGGAACGCCTGCCCCTGTATAAGGGAGGCTCGGTATGCTCACCGGCCGCGTTCGCAACGTGCAGGTGTGCAATGGGCGATGGGCCCAGACCCCGCGCGCATAGGATTTAGACCGGCGTGCTGACCTCTCTGTTGTGCCTAGGTAGGGCGGCGACGTGTTGATCTTTCGAGGCTGGGCTTTACCCAAGAAAGTGTGTCCGGCCAAAGGGATCGAGCATCTTGGGAAATGTGGTGCATCCTTGCAGGGAAGTTTATCTATTCGAATAGCCGTGTCCCTCGGTAAAAGGATGACCCGAAGTTGTACCTTGACCTTATGACAACTAGAACAGGATACTTAATAAAACACACCCAGACAAGTTGCAAAGATAACCCAGTGATTGCTTTTCCATAGGGCGACGAGGGGAGGATCACCGGGTAGGGTTATGATAGCGATGATACTTGGTGCACTTCAATCTACTCTCTTCTACATGCTGCAAGATGGAGGCTGCCAGAAGCATAGTCTTCGATACACTACAAAAAAAAGACACATCCATGACATTTTGGGCCGAACGAATTTTTTTCTATCATATTTATGACACTTCTATGACGATAAATGTGAAAAACCCAGTATCATCATAGATGTGGTGGGCTCCTACTTCTATGACAAAAAATCATGACAGAAAATGGGCTTTTCGTCCTGGGCGGGCCAGAGACGCAGTTGCATGACATTCTTTGGGCCTTCCATGATGGAAAAAACCGTGGTAGAAGCGAGGGCAAGGAAAATTTCGGCGAGTTACCGGTTACGGTGGGAGGTCGGGGGCCGAGCGATGCATGTTTCTCTCGTACACGTACGCGCATGTGTGCGAGTCGTTGGCTCTAACTGAACCCGAGCGAGGCGTTGGGCTCTAACTGAACCCGAGCGATTGCACTGCAGGCTACTCGTTACTAAACCCGAGCGATTGATTGATGGCTGTTAAGTGAACCCGATCGAGCGATTCCTTCACTACTGCTGCTAACTGAAGCCGATTGGTGCTGCCTCTAGACGGTGGAGGGGTGGATGAACAGTAGCCGATGGAGGGGTGGTTGAACAGGAGCTCGTGGAGAGTGGTGGTTGAACAGTAGCCGGTGGAGTAGTGCGCGGTGGAGTCTGGATGAATAGGAGCCCGTGGATGAATAGTTGCGGGTGGAGTCTGGAGGAGGTCAACGGTGGATGAATGGTAGCCCATGGAGGCTGGAGGAGGTGACAGTGGAGATGAATAGTATCCCGTGGAGTCCCGTTTTGCGGTACGCCACACCCCTCCCGATGAACAGGACCCCCCTGTCGACCATAGCGCTCCAACACAAGTCCGTTTCGTCCGTTTTGTGGTACGCCACACCCCTCCCGATCAACAGGAACCCATTTCGACCGTAGGAGGTACAACACAAGTCTGTTTCCTCCGTTTTGCGGTACGCCAGACCCCTCCCGATGAATAGGATCCCGTTTCGAACATAGCCGGTCGCACACAAGGCCGTTTCCTCCGTTCTGTGGTATGTCAGGCCTCGTTTCCATCGCCTATTCCATCCAAGCCCTCCCGATGAACACGACGATGCATTCCGTTCCGACCCAGCTGGTAGGCTCCCCATGAACACGACGACGTCGTTGTTTCTCTGTTCCGACCCAGCCATGTACACGAGCCCTGGCCGTACGTATATATGCGTGAGTAGGCGTTCGAGACCCCACGCCCGTATGTACGTACGTGACCGTATTTTCTTTCTTGCGCACTGGCGCTGTACATACGTGTACATGCTACGTGCACGCCTCTACTACGACACATGCGCACCTCTACATCCACCAGTATGTACGTAAATGTTCGCGACTAGAATGACAATGCTACGTACGCTTCGACCGGGTGGGTCCCGACTGTCAGGCACTTCCTTGTGTGCGAAGATGTAGATGGTGGGTCCCAGCAGTCAGGGGGGCGAATCATTTTTTTATTTTTTGCCCGGACGCACTTCCTTGCGTGTGAAGATGTAGCTGGTGGGTCCCAGCAGTCAGGGGGCGAATTGTTTTTTATCGCACTTCCTTGCGTGCGAAGATGTAGCTGGTGGGTCCCAGCAGTTAGGGGGAAACGTTTTTCCGCAAAATACGGTGGCCCGTCCGGTGGGTCCCCACTGTTAGGTGGAGGAATAATTATTTTGCACGTAATAAGGAGGCACTTCCTTGCAGTTGCCGTGGACCCAGCTGTCAGCCTCTCCACGTACAATACTCTTCCGATGGAAGTCGGTCGTTGACCACATTGACCACGCCGCGCCGAGAGCACCACGGCGGTGGACGACAGCAAGGCCTAGGAAGGGGACGATACGGAGCCGGGGAAGACACGGCAGTGGATGCCCATGCGGAGAGGAGTTCGAGGGTTCACTGGTTTGGCTGCGGTGTGAGGCTGCCATAGCTGCAGAATAACAGGGGATGTGGGTGAGTAGAGGGATGGCCTGGCCAGTGGTGGGAGTAGTAGGAGGCGGTGAGGCCTCCGCGGCATCACAGCCGGCCACGGGAGGCAGGAGCATGCGGCACGACCCGCGCTACTTTTGGCGGCTGGAGCAAGAAGTCCAGAGGTTGAGGAAGCACTACGACCGTTGGATGGACATCGTACGGTCACTGGAGCTAGAATCGTTCATATTGACTAAAGTTGACAAAGGCCTCCGTCCCAGTCAACTTAGTAGGCCCACAAGTCAGCCTCCCAACATGGTGGGTCCCAGCTAGCAGGGGGAGTATTCATTTTTTTGTGTGCAATAAAGAGGCACTTCCGGTGGGTCCGAGCTGACAGCGGGGGGAACATTTTTTTTCACAAAATACGGTGGCCTGTCCGCTGGGTCCCAGCAGTCAGGGGGAACAATTTTTTCACGAAATACGATGGCCCATCTAGTGGGTCCCAGCAGTAAGGGGGAAACATTTTTTTCACGAAATACGGTTGCCCATCCGGTGGGTCCCTGCTGCCAGGTGGAGGAATAATTATTTTGCTCGCAATAAGGAGGCACTTCGTTGCGGCTGCCGTGGACCCAACTGTTAGCCTCTCCATGTACAATACTCTTTCGATGGAAGTCGGTCGTTGACCACATTGACCACGCCGCACCGAGAGCACCACGGCGGTGGACGACGGCGAGGCCTAGGAAGGGGACGACACGGAGCCGGGGAAGACGCGGCAGTGGATGCCCACGCGGAGAGGAGTACGAGGGTTCACTGGTTCGGCTGCGTTGTGAGGCTGCCGTCGCCGCAAAATAACAGGGGGTGTGGGTGAGTGGAGGGATGGTCTGGCCAGCGGTGGTAGTATGGGGGCGGTGAGGCCTCCGCGGCAGCACAGCCGGCCACGGGAGGCAGGAGCAGGCGGCACGACAGGCGCTGCTTTGGGCGGCTGGAGCAAGAAGACCAGAGGTTAAAGAAGTACTACGGCCGTTGGATGGACATCGTACGGTCACTGAAGCTAGAATCGTTTATATTGACTAAGTTGACAAAGCCCTTGGTACGCGCCAACTTATTAGGCCCACAGGTCAGCCTCCGAAACGGTGCGCCCCATATGTCAGGGGGAGGAATCATTTTTGGGCGGCCGAAGCTAAGAATATCCGAGATTGAAGAAAAAGCACGACATCCGTTGGATAGACATCCAATGGCCACTGTTGCTAGAACCGTGTGTTGACTATCATAAGTTGACAAAGCCTTGCATACGCGTCAACTTATTTTTTAGGGGACGCATCAACTTAGTAGGCCCACAAGTGTGTGGCAGAGAACTTGTAGCCCATTTGCAATTTGTAAGAATGTACAACCCATTTTTGAATTCTAATGGAATTTACTACAGCCATTTACAGTTTGTTAAAAGTACAACCCATTTTCTAGCTAGGACAACGATTAATAATTTCAACCAAGCTTTGAAGACAGAATTCAATAAAATCTCCCACATTTTAATGGGATCCGAAATATTTTTATCCCGAAATTTCTAGTCAGATTAAATATAAATTTGTATTACGTAAAAATCCAACGAAACATTGCACGCGCAGAAATGAAAAATTAAGATTTTTAAAATCCATAAATAATATTTTATAAACTAATTTCATGTTTGGTGCATTTTTTATAGTTACTGCCCAGTTTTTATAATTACATCCCATTTATTATTTTTAAAGCCCATTTTCCTGTTAAGCCTAATGCATCCCTTCTAGGAAAGATTTGCAGCCCAGTGGGGCAGATAATAACAAGTTGACCTTGCCTGGGTATTCCTCAAAAAAACATATAGCTGGGCTAGCCATTTTCATCTTGAAAAATTTAATATATGGGCTGGATATCTGGCCTGGGCTAGACGGGCCACAGCCCGCCTAGTTAATACCCTGCTCTCGTATGAACAACAACAAAGTCATCGCCAAGAAAAACTCTGCAGTGCTCATGCCTCAAAAATACAAATACTGCTCGAGCTGCTTGGTCCCAGCTATCGGCCGCACCTTGTGCAATTCTCTCATTTATATTGACTAATAGGTTGACAATGGTGTGGGACCGTGATGTCAGGAAACCAGGAGGAAGAAAAAAAATATAGTTGTAGATAATAAGGAAGCACTTGCGTATGTACGGCTATGGCCCTAGTGGGTCCCTAGTGTCATCTAGTCAAAATAAAGTCATCTCCTGAATCCTCATGTTTGTTGATGATGTTAACAATTCTCGGTGCCACAGCGAGCGCAACAACTCGAAGGACGACGGAGAGGACCTCGCGGGCCCTACGGAGGGTCTGATACAGCACCCGCTGCTCATTCAGGAAGCCAGGATCATCGGACACCTATGAGCACCTTCGAGAAACTAAGACGACATGAAACGGGAAGGCCGCGCTTGGGAGCTCTGGTTTATTTCACACCTGTATTAACATAGAAGTGTAATTTACTCGTCATCGCAAACAACGCGTAAAATACAAGTGTAATGAAACCGAGAGCCCGAGGTCTATAAGTAAAACCGGCGGGTTACACGTGTAATTTGAGAGACCAGTGTATATTTTACTAGTTGAAATCGACCAACCAAGCGCTTCGCCCGAGACCATCTGCTTTTATTTACAAGCGTCAGTTTTACAAGCGGTTTTGGTTGGAAAACGATGATCCAATTACGACCTAATATGATGAGTTGGTCGGAAGATCATATGGTTTCACGTCTAACCTACCCAACTTGTCGTATAGGCTATGAATGAAACATAATACGATGAACTTCTTAAGGACGGAAACAATAGAAGAGGATGATCTTCTTAACAAGCAAATCACTGGCATTATATCGACATGCACAACAATACGAAGCATTATTCTCAGGAGGCACGGTGAACAGCTCGTGATGCCGCATGCCACAACATTGCAAGCTCAATTTTGCAATCAAAGACAAGGCCTGGCATTACATAGACAATATTCAGAACAAACTCTTAACACAGGAATATCTCAGCAGAGTAACTATTTACTTCTAAACAGAACATAGGAATAGGAAAAAACAATCGACGCTGCTCACAGTAAGGGCATCCCACTCAAAAATATCAAATGCATGTCTTCTGGCTAACATCAATGAGCAAATTTTGACAAGGATTTCCAATTCCAGTATATTAAAAACTAACGTCTTCTTGCTAACATCAATGATTAAACTTTGACAAGCTTTTCCCATTCAAAATATGTAATGCCTATGATCGTGGAGTCCTGTCGTGGCTTCTTGTACTTGTTCGGGCACTTTTTGCCCAGTGCACTCCACATGTTGTAGAATTGCCAATGCTCTCTGCAGACTAGTCATGTCACCAGCGTCTAATAATACTCTGTAAAGCTTCTTGGTCATTCCTTCTGTAATGTAGCGCAAACAGTGACTGCTTCTTTCTGCAAAGTGGAACGACCAACTGGACCCAGTAATGCAGTAGTTTGCCTTGGACACATTGGCTCCTTTTGTGCAGTTCAACTAAAATCGAAGTCGGAATAAAACCGAGCTTTAATTTTGATATCCATGTAAGCAACAATAGGTATAAGGGAAACAATTACTGAGAAATAATGGTGATGACTTGTTCTCCCAGAAGAAAAGCATCTGCTGATCTACCTCATGTTAATGGGAAGAGAGTAGCAATTCTCCATCAGTGTGATTCATTCATATTGACTGAGACATTATCTTAACAATGCCTTGTTTCAACATGTATAAAGAACGACAAAGCAGAAAAGTACCATTCCTAAAAGAATGCAACTGATTCATTTTAACAGATACATTATCTTAACAATACCTTGGTTAACCATGCAGAAAGAACTACAAAGCAGGATAGTACCATTCCTAACAAGTGTTGCAGTTTTGAACTAAGATTCAATAGTTAATTAATTCTGAGAGTGGCATTGCTTAATTTTACCAGCGGCATTAGATTAACAAAAAGCATAAATAGTTCCAGGGGAGAGTGGGCGCAACAACAACATGTGCTTCCATCTACTTATAAAGGGGGTGATGCAGAGTTTTGTTGTAACAAAGAAACAAGCATCATGTCTGGGTTGGAACAATTTTTGCTCACTTAATGGTAAAAGACAACAGTTGAACAACTTCAATTCAAAATTTATCCAAAACAGTACCAATACAAGTAGCACAACATCTCAAAGCACACTGCACCATCATGTGGATGAAAGTCGGTACTGACCTTTCTTGACCAAGATTTGAAACAGCTCGGGAGGAGGATTTGAACAAAATCCCAACACGTATATGAAAATCTGATCTCCTTTTGTGTAGTTCCACCAAAATTAAGCAAATTCACCGGTGTGACATTCAAGTTGAATTGCAGAAAACACTCTTAAAACGTAAGTGTTTCGCATAGCGAAGCAAAATTTCACAATAGCAACAAGTTGAATAGATATCCCTGTTTAAACATAGACAAAAAAGGAATCAATTACTGGCTAATAAAGGAGGATGAAACATGCGCCACAAAAATGGTAATCCCGCTAATCCCTAACAAGTGTTACAGTTTTGAAATAAGATTCAATAGTTAATTCTGAGAGTGGCATTGCTTAATTTTACCAGCGGCATTAGATTAACGAAAAGCATAAACAGTTCCAGGGGAGAGTGGGCGCAACAACAACATGTGCTTCCATTTACTTATAAAGGGGGTGATGCTGAATTTGTTATAACAAAGCAACAAGCATCATGTCTGGGTTGGTCCCATTTTTGTTCACTACTTAATGGGAAAAGACAACAATACAATAGCTTCAATTCAACATTTATTTAAAACAGTACCAAAACAAGTAGCACAACATCTCAAAGCACACTACACATCATGTGGATGAGACCAAGATTTGAAACAACTCGCCACGAAGACTGGAAACAAATCTCGATCTCCTTTTGTGCAGTTCCACCAAAATTAAGCAAAGTCACCAGTGTGACATTCAAGTTGAACTGCACAAAACACTAATAAAACATAAGTGTTTCGCGCAGCGAAGCAAAATTTTGCAATAGCAACAAGTTGAATAGATACCCTGTTTTAACAGAGGCAAAAAAGGAAACAATTACTTGCCCATAAAGGAGGATGAAACAAACGATAACAAAAAGAAGCATCTAACTTATCTTGATGGAAAACAAAGTAGGATAGTAGTATTTCTAAAACGGTTGCATTAATTCATATTAACATAGAAATTCTCTTAGAACAACATTCGTTAAAAATGTAATGTACTTTTAATAGTGGCATTGCTTCAATTTTCCGGCGGCATTCTTAGGTTAACAACAGCACTAGTTGTATGGGACATGGGACATGCCAGCACCATGTGCATCTGTGACGCCCCCGATTCAATCGTACACTAATCATGCACGCAAACGTGTACGATCAAGATCAGGGACTCACGGGAAGATATCACAACACAACTCTAAAAGTAAAATAAGTCATACAAGCATCATAATACAAGCCAGGGGCCTCAAGGGCTCGAATACAAGTGCTCGATAACACGAGTCAGTGGAAGCAACAATATCTGAGTACAGACATAAGTTAAACAAGTTTGCCTTAAAAAGGCTAGCACAAACTGGGATACGGATCAAAAGAGGCGCAGGCCTCATGCATGGGATCCTCCTAACTACTCCTAGTCGTCGTCAGCGGGCTGCGCGTAGTAGTAGGCACCTCCGGTGTAGTAGGAGTCATCGTCGACGGTGGCGTCTGGCTCCTGGGCTCCGACATCTGGTTGCGACAACCAGGTAGAAGGGAAGGGGAAAAGGGGGAGAAAAGCAACCGTGAGTACTCATCCAAAGTACTCGCAAGCAAAGAGCTACACTACATATGCATGGGTATATGTGTGAAGGGCCATATTGGTGGACTAAACTGCAGAATGCCAGAATAAGAGGGGGATAGCTAATCCTGTCGAAGACTACGCTTCTGGTAGCCTCCGTCTTGCAGCATGTAGAAGAGAGTAGATTGAAGTCCTCCAAGTAGCATCGCATAGCATAATCCTACTCGGCAATCCTCCCCTCATCGCCCTGTGGAAAAGCGATCACTGGGTTGTCTGTGGAACTTGTCTGGGTGTGTTTTATTAAGTATCCGGTTCTAGTTGTCATAAGGTCAAGGTACAACTCCGGGTCGTCCTTTTACCGAGGGACACGGCTATTCGAATAGATAAACTTCCCTGCAGGGGTGCACCACATTTCCCAACACGCTCGATCCTATTTGGCTGGACACACTTTCCTGGGTCATGCCCGGCCTCAGAAGATCAACACGTCGCAGCCCTACCTAGGCACAACAGAGAGGTCAGCACGCTGGTCTAAATCCTATGGTGCAGGGGTCTGGGCTCATCGCCCATTGCACACCTGCACGTTGCGAGTGCGCCCGGAAGCAGAACTAGCCCCCTTAATACAAGAGCAGGCTTACGTTCCAATCCGGCGCGCGCCGCTCAGTCGCTGACATCACGAAGGCTTCGGCTGATACCACAACGTCGAGTGCCCATATCTTTCCCGTGTAGTTGGTTAGTGCGTATAGGCCAGTGGCCAGACTCGGATCAAATACCAAGATCTCGTTAAGCGTGTTATTATGAAGTAACCATGAACTTCGACCAGGGCCTGGCCCACCTCTCACCTAGGTGGTCTCAACCTGCCCTGTCGCTCCGCCACAAAGTAACAGTCGGGGGCCGTCGGGAACCCAGGCCCACCTCTACCGGAATGGAGCCACCTGTCCTTCCAGCCCCCACATTAGAATCACTTGCGGGTACTCAACGAGCCAACCCGACTTTAGTCACCACCTGAATAGTATGTATGAATAGTATATACCCGTGATCACCTCCCGAGTGATCACGACCCGATAGTATAGCATGGTAGACTAACAAGAATGTAGGGCCACTAAAGGTAAACTAGCATCCTATACTAAGCATTTAGGAAAGCGGGTAAGGTATCAATGACTGTAGCAACAATGACAGGCTATGCAACAAAATAGGAGTAACTGAACAGTAACATGCTACACTACTCTAATGTAAGCAGTATAGAGAAGAATAGGCGATATCTGGTGATCAAGGGGGGGCTTACCTGGTTACTCTGGCAAGGAGGGGTCCTCAACACCGTAGTCGAACTGGGGGGTCGTCGGCAGCCTCGGGGTCTACCGGAAAGAAGTAACGGAGGGGGAACACAATAAATAATAGAGCAATCAAAGTATCACAAAGCGTAGCATGGTAATACGCGGTGCTAGAGGTGACCTAATGCAGTAGGAGGTGATACCGGTGAAGGGGGGAACATCCGGGAAAGTATCCCCGGTGTTTCGCGTTTTCAGATAAATAAACTGGAGGGGAAAAGTTGAGGGTTTGCTATGCTAGGGACGTGTGGCGGATGAACGGGCTGCATATCCGGATTTGTTTCGTCATTCTGGGCAACTTTCATGTACAAAGTTTTTCCATCCGAGTTACGGATTAAAAGATATGATTTTCAAAATGATTTATTAATTTCTGGAATTTAATTAATTATTTCAATTAATTCGAAATTGGATTTATGACATCAGTATGATGTCATGCTAATGTCAGCAGTCAACAGGGGTTGACTGGTCAACCTGACCAGTGGGTCCCGTCTGTCATTGACACATCACCTTAACTAACAGATTAGTTAGGTTAATTAGATATTTAGGTTAATCAAGTTTAATTAGTTCAACTAAACATGATTAATTAAGTTAATTAAGTTAATTAGTTAATTAATTATTTATTTTTATTATTAATTATTTATTTATTATATATTATTTTTAATTCTTTTTTAATAAACGTTCTGGGGCATGGGTCCCATCTGTCATTGTCACAGGGGGTCTTAATGGGCGCTGGCACTAATGGGCGCGTGGGCTGGCGGTTACTGGAGCGGGCGCCTGAACGGGCGCGGGAGCTCGACGCAGCCAGCG
>NC_041393.1:562091709-562093293 GCF_002162155.2 Triticum dicoccoides | reverse complement strand
TAGTGGGGGGTTCGGGGTATGGGTGAGTGGATAAGGGGAGTGGAGGGGAGTGGCTGACCTGGTGGCCCGGTTGGGCTGCAGGCCTGCTGGGCCGGAGCCCGGGGGTTCTTTTCCTCTCTTTTTTGTTAGTTTTGTTTTCTGTTTGTTTCATTTCTTTTTATTTATTTTTCTTTTCTATTTATTTTTAGTTTCCTATAAGTTTCTATTTTATAAAAATTACCGCTAGTACCTAAACCTGCATTTATAATCATACTACTGCCACAACAATTATTTAGCCAAAACAAAATAGTTTAATATTTAATAAAATCCAATATGTATTTATTTAATTGTTTTAACTACTATTTTAATTACCTAATTGCATTTAAACCTTTTGTAACAATGTGGTTTCTCCACCGTTACTAATTATACATTATTTGGCCCACTCCGAAATTTTTTGTTTTAATGTTTGAAAACTTTTGTTGTTTGACATATTCTGAATTTGACTTTTAATCATTTTTGAACCATTGCGAGATCAACAATAGTAACCGAGGTGACGTGGCATCATTAACATGTGATTACTGTAGCTTAATTATCTGGGCGTCACAATCCTCCTGCACTACAAGAAATCTCGTCCCGAGATTTAGGAGCGGTTATAAGGGGGAAGGGATCTGGTTACGAAATTCTAACGATTCTTCTCGGTCATAGTTGCTCTTCTCGAAGAGGTCGTTCCATTACATTCATGTCTTCAGTCCTCTGCTTCAGGTCATCATGATGAAGTCGTCGTCCTTCCTTCAGGATCCACCATACTTACAAAATGGTAAGAAGGGAACCCTCTATATTGATGGATTCTAACAAGATCGAGCATCAGACGGTTAACTCAGGGAAGAAGCATAAGTATCTCTCGATTTGAAACTTAAGAAGATATCGAGAGCAAAGTAAGAAGGTACCATGAGATGTTTCAAACGGATAGGCAATCATTCGATGCCTAATCAGAAGGTGAAAGGGTTTCAGGGCAACGAGAATAGGTATTGCGCCTCATACCAGAATAGATCACTAGATAGGTGGTCCGTGAATTACATACGAAGTCAAGCACGAGGAACAACCTTGGGAACAGGTGGTGCACAAGGGAGTCAGGTTTAGATCCTATGGAACTGTGGGTTATGGGCCCACCATCTGGGATAAAAGTAGGAGGAGTGGTGACATCTTGCATGGTCATGATAGCAAGGCATGTCAGGGGGTAGTCTGTCAGTTATGTCGGCAACAATGTCGGTACCAAGGGCGAGGGACGAAGAGAACCATTCTCCTGCTCGTTGAAATGAGGCGGACCAATAGGCAAAGTTCTTGTCCATCGATGGTTACTGAAATGTCATCAACAATAGTAACACGGTCTTACTGACAAGGTGGTACACCAGGGTGCTTACATAAGCAGGGAATTATTACTGCTTATATCATATAGATCACAAGAAAGGTTAAACCAAACAATGGAAAGGAAAATGTGATTATCAGATTAAACAGAACAATGGAAAGAAAATGTGTTTAAACACATATTTCAGGGGTATATCCTTTCCAAGGACAAACAAACATGATATCCATGAGAGGATACAA
>NC_041393.1:562086586-562091434 GCF_002162155.2 Triticum dicoccoides | reverse complement strand
GGGAATCTCATGATAATTGCCATACAACGGTGTTTGGATAATTGATAAAGAAAATTTAGCATGGTGCTTCAAATGTTCTTGTTGAAGATCGGAGTACCACATACATGCTTCGAGATAGCATTGACATGGTCTTCATGCAAAGGTCAGACTTTGGATACACAAAGGATCCATCAGGATAAACTTATTAAACAAGGCATTCAATTTCCTCATGGAAAATGGTTAACCTTGTTAAAAAGGAAACTATAACACTAGGTACTTCGGCCAGGTGTGCTAGGAATGACATCACCTTACCGGTTCATAAAATACCAATGTTATAACTCTTGGAAATATGTTCCAACCATCATATCTGACCGAGATTCAGTTCTGATTGGGGTCAGGATACCTGAGAAGGAAAAGGTGCAACACAGATTGACGGAAGACATCGTAAGATTCTCAGGAAATGAACTATGGAAGTGAGTTCCAAAACAAGATTTCATCGGTAAACCAAGGAGAGGATGAGGAGGTGGCTGATGAACTCAACGACAATTCATCAAGATTTCCAAAAGGATGGATTTCCAAAATTAGGTGAACAAGGAGATAACATTTGTCAGATCAAATGATATAATGATGTATGCTCGAAGAAAACACACACAATTAAAGATTGGTTGAAAAGTGCACCCGAAAACCTGGACTAGGTAGCACGATCAATGTTTGAATGATGATTCAATAAGAAATAGACTTAGAATGAAGCTATCGACCATTAACGTCAAAGAAATAGGGTTGCTAGAATTTTTGAATTTTACACATCACAGACCATTTGTCGATATTCCTGTTAGAAACAACACGAGAAAGAATGGCGATGGTGAGAAGTACCACTATACCAAGAATTCTTAAGAGGTGGTGAAATTCTCGCTACATTCTTGTCATAAAAGATGGCAATACTCAAAGGTAAATAAGAACAAATGCTGGATAGCAAGGATCTCAAGGTATACACAAAACACCAACAAGTTTGTGTTGAACGGAAGGCAATAAAGTGGTCGATGATAACACAAATCATCGAGGGCAAGGATGGTATTTCTCATCATGAATTCGATTGATATCATGTAAGAGCTCATTAGGTTGACAATGATCACGACACATTTGTCAAGAAATTTCATGAAGATGCAATCAATCAGCGACGACAACAAGTCAAAGGAATGATGAAGCGGAAGGTTATTGGAACCACAATTACGACACAAACTCGAAATCAAGCTTGCGGTTCAAGGCGAAATGATATGATGAGGAAAATCGACGTAAGCTTAGCTCATCATTGAAAATTGTGCTCCGAAAGGACCAGGTAGCACAGTTAAAAGTCTGCAGATAATGATATAGCCGATAAGGCTAGGAATGACTTGAAGGATTATTAAACTCATAAGCAACAAGAATTACTTAGAGTTATTGAATCGGAGTGCGGAATCGATTCACTTATCGGTGTTCTCGAGTGACTAATAACTCGGAACCTGGGGGTCCGAGATCGGTGAGAAGCAATACTAGATGAAGACTCACAGGAAGCAACACAATTCTTGAGATACCAGAGGTTAATACTCGAGGAAGATCAAAAATAGAGGTTGCGGAGATGTATCAATCAATAAAATACAAGTGCTTTAACTTGTCTGAGAAATGGAATCAAGGAGAAAATGTGGTCGGGACCATAATTGCAAATGATCAATACATAGATACCAGATGATTTCATAACAAGGAAATAGTTATTATTACAAGAAGCTTCTATGATAGGATCTACATCGTGTCCATGGGCATGAACACAAAGTTCAAGGTCGACTCCCACTTCTTTAATGCATAACCTTTCATTCACTTCTCGTGTTCGATGAAGTTGTAGTGTTGAAATTTTATCTGGCAAAATACCAGAAGTGTATGACTCATGAAAACTTTTGAGTTCACACATATTAAGGAAGGCATAGGTTCAACCCATCAAGGCATCGTGGAAACATATACCACAAGCTTCAACAATAAATTTCACCAGCTCGAAAGCAGAGCATGGTTGGCCAAATCAAGGAATAGGATTTACCAATGTCATTATGTATCTGGGAAAGAACTTCCAAAGTGATTAAATATGAAGGAAGTTGTTGGATAACATACAACAAGGGATTCGATGGTCCTTAAGGGATCGGATGTAAGCATCGGTACTCAAGCAGAGGAAGAAACAATGCAAAGGCATTGGATTGTAGAAACAACCAACTAATTCAAGCTCAAATGCAAAGGAATTATCATTTCCAAATCAAGGGATTAGAAGCCAACAGTCTGATTAAGAATGGATAAGTTGAATAGACTTAGGTGTATAATCAATGGCAATTTGATTGGTCGATAACCAGCTCATGTCAAAAATGACATCTGAGCCGGAAAGATAATTTAAAAGGATTAACCGATGATTGCGTGCATTCGCACTCATGTTGAATCAATAGGATCAAAATGACGGTGTCAAAGGAGACTAATGAATATTGCCAGACATATGGGAAGCATCCATAATGCAAGCAGACAAGTATTTGCAGAGCAAAAAAGCTGCTAAGGATTTTCGGATGATTGAATAGTATTTTGAAGACTTTTTTGAAACACTTGAACAACTATGGATGAGCGGATACTCGGTAAGTGCAAGGAATTACCGTAGGGGTATTCATGTGGTAAAGAACTGCAACGCAGTAAGCTTAAAGGATTTTCGGAACAATGGAGAGCAATTTAAGCCATCTTGTACTAACAAGAGCAACTGAGGATGAAGGTATGAACGACAATTGTAGGTAGTTATCCAGAAGGGTATATAGGTGGTAGGGGATTGTAAAGTCAATGGGCACAAGGGTCTCGGAAAAACCTCGAAGAGTATCTTCGGAATCTTCTGGTGCAGCAAGCGATCATCTAGAGGGAGGGGCTCTCCGGGAGAAAGTATTTTCGAGAACCTAAAGTTAGTCTTTTTAGAAAAATCATTTAATCCGAATAGAGGAGAGATTTGAGTCCCAGAGTATAGGTCGAGGAATAAAATATCCTAATACCACCCAATGGCGATGTGGGACCATACGACACACATCCATGTTAGTAAAAGTTTTGCAATGACTAGACTCAACTTTGGCCGAGGAGTTTGGAAGGGGGATTCCTACAGGCAGTCGGCTCTGATACCAACTTGTGACGCCCCCGATTCAATCGTACACTAATTTTGCACGCAAACGTGTACGATCAAGATCAGGGACTCACGGGAAGATATCACAACACAACTCTAAAAGTTAAATAAGTCATACAAGCATCATAATACAAGCCAGGGGCCTCGAGGGCTCGAATACAAGTGCTCGATCAGACGATTCAGCGGAAGCAACAATATCTGAGTACAGACATAAGTTAAACAAGTTTGCCTTAAGAAGGCTAGCACAAATTGGGATACAGATCGAAAGAGGCACATGCCTCCTGCCTGGGATCTCCTAACTACTCCTAGTCATCGTCAGCGGGCTGCATGTAGTAGTAGGCACCTCCGGTGTAGTAGGAGTCGTTGCCGACGGTGGCGTCTGGCTCCTGGGCTCCGACATCTGGTTGCGACAACCAGGTAGAAGGGAAGGGGGACAAGGGGGAGAAAAGCAACCGTGAGTACTCATCCAAAGTACTCGCAAGCAAGGAGCTACACTACATATGCATGGGTATATGTGTGAAGGGCCATATTGGTGGACTGAACTGCAGAATGCCAGAATAAGAGGGGGATAGCTAATCCTGTCGAAGACTACGCTTCTGGCAGCCTCCGTCTTGCAGCATGTAGAAGAGAGTAGACTGAAGTCCTCCAAGTAGCATCGAATAGCATAATCCTACCTGGCGATCCTCCCCTCGTCGCCCTGTGGAAAAGCGATCATTGGGTTGTTTGTGGAACTTGTCTGGGTGTGTTTTATAAAGTATCCGGTTCTAGTTGTCATAAGGTCAAGGTACCACTCCCGGTCGTCCTTTTACCGAGGGACACGGCTATTCGAATAGATAAACTTCCTTGCAGGGGTGCACCACATTTCCCAACACGCTCGATCCCATTTGGCCGGACACACTTTCCTAGGTCATGCCTGGCCTCGGAAGATCAACACGTCGCAGACCTACCTAGGCACAACAGAGAGGTCAACACGCCGGTCTAAATCCTATGGCACAGGGGTCTGGGCCCATCACCAATTGCACACCTGCATGTTGCGAGGGCGGCCGGAAGCAGAACTAGACCCCTTAATACAAGAGCAGGCTTACATTCCAATCCGGCGCATGCCGCTTAGTCGTTGACGTCATGAAGGCTTCGGATGATACCACGACGTCGAGTGCCCATATCTTTCCCGCGTAGTTGGTTAGTGCATATAGGCCAGTGGCTAGACTCAGATCAAATACCAAGATCTCGTTAAGCGTGTTATTATGAAGTAACCGCAAACATCGACCAGGGCCAGGCCCACCTCTCGCCTAGGTGGTCTCAGCCTGCCTTGTCGCTCTGCCACAAAGTAACAGTCGGGGGCCGTCGGGAACCCAGGCCCACCTCTACCGGGATGGAGCCACCTGTCCTTCCAGCCCCCACATTAGAATCACTTGCGGGTACTCAACGAGCCAACCCGACTTTATTCACCACCTGAATAGTATGTATGAATAGTATATACCCGTGATCACCTCCCGAGTGATCACGGCCCGATAGTATAGCATGGCAGACTGACAAGAATGTAGGGCCACTAAAGGTAAACTAGCATCCTATACTAAGCATTTAGGATTGCGGGTAAGGTATCAATGACTGTAGCAGCAATGACATGCTATGCAACAGAATAGGAGTAACCGAACAGTAACATGCTACACTACTCTAATACAAGCAGTATAGAGAAGAATAGGCGA
>NC_041393.1:562085520-562086350 GCF_002162155.2 Triticum dicoccoides | reverse complement strand
GTTGCTCTGGCAAGGAGGGGTCGTCAACACCGTAGTCAAACTAGGGGGTCGTCGGCAGCCTCGGGGTCTACCGGAAAGAAGTAACAGAGGGGGAACATAATAAATAATAGAGCAATCAAAGTATCACAAAGCGTAGCATGGCAATATGCGGTGCTAGAGGTGACCTAATGCAGTAGGAGGTGATATTGGTGAAGGGGGGAAACATCCAGGAAAGTATCCCCGGTGTTTCACATTTTCGGACAAATGAACCGGAGGGGAAAAGTTGAGGGTTCGCTATGCTAGGGATGCGTGGTGGATGAACGGGCTGCATATCCGTATTTGTTTCGTCGTTCTAAGCAACTTTCATGTACAAAGTTTTTCCATCCGAGTTACGGATTAAAAGATATGATTTTCAAAAGGATTTATTAATTTCTGGAATTTAATTAATTATTTAAATTAATTCGAAATTGGATTTATGACATCAGTATGATGTCATGCTGACATCAGCAGTCAACAGGGCTTGACTGGTCAACCTGACTAGTGGGTCCCGTCTGTCATTGACACATCACCCTAACTAACAGATTAGTTAGGTTAATTAGATATTTAGGTTAATCAAGTTTAATTAGTTCAACTAAATAGGATTAATTAAGTTAATTATTTAGTTAGTTAGTTAATTAATTATTATTATTATTAATTAATTATTATTATATATTATTTTTAATTCGTTTTTTAGTAAATGTTCTGGGGCATGGGCCCCACCTGTCATTGTCACAGGGGGTCTTAATGGGCGCTGGCGCTAATGGGTGTGTGGGCTGGCGGTTACTAGAGCGGGCGCCTGAACGGGCGCGGGC
>NC_041393.1:562084572-562085120 GCF_002162155.2 Triticum dicoccoides | reverse complement strand
AGGCGCCGGAGGTGGCCGCAGGCGTGGCGTTGCAGTTCAGGCGACGCGGGTGCGGGAAGGGGTCGCGATGCGCGGTTGAGCGGGCGCGACCGAGGCCGTGGTGGCCGCGAGGACGGCGCTGGTGGCGGTGGCGCGGTGACCGCGGGGCGAAGGGCACAGCCGGACGGCGCGGCGTATGGCCAGGGCGCGGCCCGACCGTGGTGAGCGCGGGGCCGGAGCGTGCGAGGCGTGGTCGCGGCCGGAGCGGAGCAACGGTGGGCGCTGCGATGGTCGTGGGGCGAGGGAGAGAGGAGGATCGGGGTCCTCACCGAGGTTCGTAGGGGTTCAGGGCAGCGGGCTCGACGGAGGTCAGGGACGACGTGCGGTGTGGCGACGAGAAGACGAGGACGACGGGGCGGTGGCGACTCAGGCAGTTCGGCGAGGAGGGTGACGGGGACGACGACATCAAAGGAGAAGCAGGCCAGCGGGGGAGCGCTCCAGTGAGGCGGCGTCGGGGCGTCGCGGCGACCTCCTCCTCCGATCCCGATCCAATCGGGGGAGAGGGCGGG
>NC_041393.1:562077629-562084021 GCF_002162155.2 Triticum dicoccoides | reverse complement strand
CGGCCTGGTGGCCCGGTTGGGCTGCAGGCCTGCTGGGCCGGAGCCCGGGGGTTCTTTTCCTCTCTTTTTTGTTAGTTTTGTTTTCTATTTGTTTCATTTCTTTTTATTAATTTTTCTTTTCTATTTATTTATAGTTTCCTCTAAGTTTCTATTTTATAAAAATTACCTCTAGTACCTAAACCTGCATTTATAATCATACTACTGCCACAACAATTATTTACCCAAAACAAAATAGTTTAATATTTAATAAAATCCAATATGTATTTATTTAATTGTTTTAACTACTGTTTTAATTACCTAATTGCATTTAAACCTTTTGTAACAATGTGGTTTCTCCACCATTACTAATTATACATTATTTGGCCCACTCCAAACATTTTTGTTTTCATGTTTGAAAACTTTTGTTGTTTGACATATTTTGAATTTGACTTTGAATCGTTTTTGAACCATCGCAAGATCAACAACAGTAACGGAGGGGTGATGCAAAGTATGTAGACAAGCAACATATCTGCGTTGGTCCCATATTTGTTCTCTTCAACCTTTTTCCTATGTGAGGGCAACAAATCTAGTCACTAGAAAACACTCTTAAAACATAAGTGTTTCACGTAGCAAAGCAAAATGTCGCAATAGCAACAAGTTCAATAGATATCCCTGTTTAAAGAGAGGCAAAAAAGGAATCAAATACTGGCTAATAAAGGAGGATGAAACATGCGGCCACAAAAATGGTAATCCCGCCAATCCCTAACAAGTGCTGCAGTTTTGAAATAAGATTCAGTAGTTAATTCTGAGAGTGGCATTGCTTAATTTTACCAGCGACATTAGATTAACAAAAAGCATAAACAGTTCCAGGGGAGAGTGGGCGCAACAACACCATGTTATTCCATCTACTTATAAAGGGGGTGATGCAGAGTTTGTTATAACAATGCAACAAGCATCATGTCTGGGTTGGTACCATTTTTGTTCACTACTTAATGGGAAAAGAGAGCAATACAATAGCTTCAATTCAACATTTATTTAAAACAGTACCAATACAAGTAGCCCAACATATCAAAACACACTGCATGATCATGTGGATGAAGGCAAGTACCAACTTGTCATGACGCACACAAGATCACGTACGAATCTACCAACACGAATAGGAAATCCAATCTCGTTTTGTGCAGTTGCACTGAAATCAAGCAAAGTGTTTCGAGTAGCGAAGCAAAATGTCGCAATAGCAACAAGTTGAATAGATACCCCTGTTTTAACAGAGGCAAAAAGGAAACAATTACTTGCCGATAAAGGAGGATGAAACAAACAGTGACAGAAAGAAGCATCTAACTTATCTTGGATGGAAAACAAAGTAGGATAGTAGCATTTCCAAAACGGTTGCATTGATTCATATTAACAGAGACAATCCCTTAAAACAACATTCGTTAAAAAATATAATTTACTTTAACAGTGGCACTGCTTCAATTTTCCGGCAGCATTCTTAGATTAACAATAGCAAAATAGTTGTATGGGACATGCCAACACCATGTGCGTCCACACGTATAAATGGGTGATGAAGAGTATGTAGCCAAGCATCATATATGCATTGGTCCCATATTTGTTCTCTTTGAACCTTTTTCCTATGTGAGGGCAGCAAATCTAGTCCTGCACAAACTACCCGACCCCCCAGTTTCTTTCCCTTTTCAACAAAGAGATCGGTTCCTTATAGATGTGTGTACTGGGTTACCCCCCTTTTCCCTTTTAGACCAACAAAGCAGCTGGATAGCCAGTCTATACTACTTTCCGTCCCTCCTTTCCTCATTGAACCACGTTCTAGATTCTTGCTCCAGCCCATCGCACCCTTCTTTCCTCTTTGAACCAAGACCTAGATTCGACTACAGATCGAAAAAGATCCACATGAATCTAGAGCACGACGGTTTCAAAGAAAATTATACCTTAGGGTCGTCGAGATGTGGCAAGGCATGCGGCGGGAGGCCGGATCTGCCCACACTACGTACGACAGCGAGGAAGAAGGGGTCGGTGGCCCTCCCGCACATGCGCCGGGTGAAAGAGAACAGCGCAGCCGGCAGTGGATTGCCTCCCTCGCCGAAGGCGAGAGAGTGAACGCTGCACCTTCTCCCCTTCCCGGTGCAACGGGATCCGGATGCCTCCTTCACTAGCTATGAGGGGGAGAGAGAAACAAGAGGCCAACACAGTCTTGTTTAGATCTGGTGAAGAGAGGGTGAGAGACTGTGAATATAGCAAACCCTAGCAAATGAACGCTGAGCCTCCAGCATATATATATATATATATATATATATATATATATATATATATATATATATATATATATATATATATATATATATGTAGTGCGGCAAGAGTGTGGAGAGTGCAAACCCTAGTGAACAAGCACTGAGGCTCTAGCTTATATATATACTACTGTAGTACGGACTGAGCTCCAGTGCCTTAACTGCACCTGCTTTTGGTTGTATGAGAGGTGAGCGAGCCACATTTTGGGCCCACATGTCATAAACCCAAAGGCAGGTGCACTAAGTCAATGAAGCTACGTCCATATAGTACTCGTGTATACGACTAATATATATTGGAGTGGTTTTCTTATTCTCTCCATAACAATCATTTTAAATTGTGTAAGTACGTAACAAAACTCTTTATTTAATGTACAGTGAAGAAAACTACTACTATTTCCGATGAACTAACGATCCACGCGTCCTGGTCACACTTCCTGTCCTTCACGTGCAGTACACTACCCTCCCTTAAGTGAACAACCACACATGCGCCAATTATCGGAAACGTGTGATAGTGTGTACAAATGAAGAATTTTAATTTCAATTATCGGAAAGGTTTGAGAGTATTACAAAGTTTGACTTCAGTCAAATCTAATATGCGGAGTAAATAAAAATGGAGGGCTACTACGTCCATCCGGGTTTTTAATCCATGCCATTTTTTAAATCAAAGTTAATAGCTGGACAAATAAAATTATAGGGGAGCTGGAGACAAAGTTGTGAGAAGGCTTAGAAATCAATACAAAACTTATGCTCTTAGTACCAACGTCGATCCTTCTTCGAGGAAACATTTGGTTCATAGCCAATTGTGTGATAAAATTGCACCAACGTGAAAGACGACTACGTCTCCAATGCGACCAAGGTGAACTGACGAAGGATATCATCTTTGTGCGTAACAAGCAAAGAGCACTGATGGAAGACAACTTGTTTTTCATTAAAAATCGATCAGCTTCACCAACAGACGCAACCATGAGGCGCAACCATGAGCTCCCTGTGGTGATGCATCATCCATTTGGCATCTAGTTTGGGTGAGGCACCTATGAAGTTCAACAAATCCTCACTGTGGTCTGTTTCTTCTCAGTAATGAAGCTCGAGGAAGGAAGAACCACGTGGCAGAGGATAGTGAGGCAGAACAACAATGGCCATCCAATTTTGTGCAGTTCCACTAAAATTGAGGAAGACATGCCCGGGTATGGAGATATGCATCGTTGTTTCCTAAAATATAAAAAAGGGATATAGTGGTGTTACTTTGTTTTACAAGATTAGCAACAACATCTCAATTGTCAATAAGAATTAATGAAAAGTACAGCAACAAACAGAAGCATCATAATTATCTTGATGGGAACTAAACCAGGATACCCGAGAAAAAAAAGCATTTCTTCATTTAACCAGTGATAGTATTAGATTAGTAGCAGCAATAGGAGCATATGGACAATGACCGCACAACCACCATGTACTTTTTGTTGAAACAACATGTATACCTCCACCGAGCATAAATCAGGACAACTTTTCGAGTGGCATTTCCTCTATAATAGTAGGTGATGTTGGACCAGCCGACGAACCCTAGCTACTATACATGGGGAGCTGGGGAGTAGTCGCATAGAAGAAAACCCGCACGCAGCGACCTAGGGAGCTGGACCAGTACAAGAAGTTATACCTCAGGTAGGCGAGATGTCGTTTAGGCGGGCAGGCGGGATCTGCCCACACGACGGCAGCGAACAAGGGCGCGGAGGACCTTCGTCTGCACCAGCGCTTGCTCCGAGAGGACGGTGCACATCGGCTTCCTCCATCACCGACGGTGACAACGTCAATGCTGCACCTCCTCACCTCCCGCAGCGGACGGGATTTGGCCGGATCTGTGACCACCGGTGAGGAGAGAGATAGAGTGGACACTGTCATCTTGTTTTGATATGAAGAGGGTGAGAGAGCGAGATGCGAGAAACTCTATCAAACAAGAGGCTATAATGGAGTAAAAAAAATCTCTCCATAGAAGTGGTTTTAAATAGAATACGTGCGTTCCCGGAAAAAAGAAACGAAAACTGGCGGACAATTTTTTAACGTACCAAGAAAGAAAACTCGATCAAAAACACGCCCCCGCTTCCAGGTCGCGAGAGTCATTGCGCACACACACATAGACATAGACATGCATATCCGTGTTTACGTAAAATTCCATTACCATCTCCATCTCCAATCATATTTGTCCAACTGGCACATTATTTATGTTGTTAATTATATACGCAGCAATATTAACATATAACATCTCTTGTTTGCGGGCGTCCGGACCGCTGCCACGGCCGGTCCTGACCAACTCGAACCCTCCTCATCACCCGCGCGTGCTTCCCGCCCGAAACGGTCAGTGCCGCATTCATGCCCGGTCAGAGCGGACGCTACCTCTCACTGGCGCCGACATTGAACGGCGCGCCAGCTGAGAGAGCGTCGCCCGCGCCGCTTCCTGGTGCACGCGATTGCTACGCGTTCAAAGGTCGTAATAGCCGGCCACAACATGCATGTAAAAAGTTCTTAGGAGTTCGTGCTACAACTAGCTATCCTCCCCCAACTCGTCAATCTCTTCTAGTAGTGCTAGTACTCCATGGCGCAATCCATCGACAAGGAGGCGGGAAAGTTATCATATACTCGGTTTGCGGTGAGTGGCATGCCGAGCAATCGTGTGGGGTCGAGCCATGGAGGAGGGTGAGACACGAACACGACATACGTGATTTAAATGTTGGTTTTGCTCGATGGCGCGATCCAACGAAACGAAACGTTGGTTTCTCTCCGTTTCCATTTTTTCTCCGGAAAAACGGAAACTTTCCACTCCATTTTCATTCCTATTCCAAGGTTCCCCCGCTAAAACATTCCATCAAATACAAAGGAAAACTAACACGCATGTTGATGCATATCAATGATTCACAGATCATAGCTAATATTTACTTCACAACTAAAGACAAAAGTTGTGAGAGCGTGTATGAAAGAAAAACTACTGATGGGGTCACTACGAATTAAACCCTAAACCCTAAACAGGATTTAATTTCCTGGCCAGGTAGAACCTGTCGAAGGAAAGACGGCTGGCACCCTCGAACCATACGATGCTTTTGTGCAGTTCCACTAAAATCGACCTGAGCATCCCTGATGGCAAAGTATTGAAGAAGTGTGATTAGAATAATAGTACTGGCACTAGTTCATGAGACATAAACTCATCACAAGTAGAAGCCGGTAGAAGTAGAGAAAGATCGACATGGAGATGGAGCTATGGCGGTGGAGCAAGCCGGCTCCAAAAGGAAGATGGATTACCTGGGATGTCGGGCCGTAGCTAGAAGGGCGGTTGGGACGTGTCATCGGCCCATACTACGGTGACCCCCGATTGGGACACACTAACTGTGGGTTTTCTTCCTCGCTAATGTCGACCGCGTGTATGCAGAACATTGGTCCCTTCCCCCAGCTGCGGGATCAGGCCGGATATGTGACCAGCGGTGTGGCCACCGTTGTTCTATGCTTGTGAAGAGAGCAACCTAAGCAAGCAGGCTTGTAGCTTAGGCTCCTGCTAGTGTATATATAGTGGTTTTCTTTTTCTCTCCATATCAACCATTTTATATTGCGTACGTGTCATTGAAGAGTGAAATGATGCACTACAAAAAAAGACACATCCGTGATATTTTGGGCCGAACGAAATATTTTTTCTGTCATACATATGACACTTCTATGACGATAATTGTGACAAAACCCGGTATCATCATAGATGTGGTGGGCTCCTACTTCCATGACAAAAAATCATGACAGAAAATGGGCTTTTCGTCCTGGGCGGGCCGGAGACGCAGCTGCATGACATTCTTTGGGCCGTCCATGACGGAAAAAACCGTGGTAGAAGCGAGGTGGAGGAAAATTTCGGGGAGTTGCCGGTTATGGTGGGAGGTCAGGGGCGGAGCGATGCGTGTTTCTCTTGTACGTACGCGCGTGTGTGCGAGGCGTTGGGCTCTAACTAAACCCGAGCGATTGCACTGCAGGCTACGCGTTACTGAACCCGAGGGATCGATCGATGGCTACTAACTGAACCTGATGGAGCGATTCCTTCTCTACTGCTGCTAACTGAAGCCGATCGATTGGATGAACAGTGAGCGT
>NC_041393.1:562050287-562077133 GCF_002162155.2 Triticum dicoccoides | reverse complement strand
ACTATAGCACCCCAACACAAGTCCGTTTCGTCCGTTTTGCGGTACGCCACACCCCTCCCGATCAACAGGACCCCCGTTTCGGCCGTAGGAGGTCCGTTTCCTCCGTTTTGCGGTACGCCAGGCCCCTCCTGATCAACAGGACCCTGTTTCGACCGTAGGAGGTTCGTTTCTTCCGTTTTGCGGTACGCCAGACCACTCCCGATGAACAGGATCCCGTTTCAAAAGTGGCCGGTCGAACACAAGGCTGTTTCCTCCGTTGTGCGGTACGCCAGGCCTCGTTTCCATCGACTGTTCCGTCCAAGCCCTCCCGATGAACACGACCACGAATTCCGTTCCGACCCAGCCGGTTGGCTCCCACGCGTTCTGTTGCCTCCCGATGAACACGATGCATTCCGTTGCCTCCCCATGAACACGACGACGACGCCGTTTCTCCGTTCCGACCCAGCCATGTACGTATGCGCGAGTAGGCGTTCAAGACCCTGCCCGTATGTACGTACGTGTCCATATTTTCTTTCTTGCACCCTCCGCTGTACGTACGTGTACATGCTACATGCGCGCCTCTACTACGACACGTGCGCGCCTCTACATCGACCAGTATGTACGTACACGTTCGCGACCAGAATGACAACGGTACATACGCTTCGACCAGGTGGGTCCCGATTGTCAGGCACTTCCTTGCCTGCGAAGATGTAGCTGGTGGGTCCCAGCAGTCAGGCGGACGAATCGTTTTTTTTGCCCGGACGCACTTCCTTGCGTGCGAAGATGTAGCTGGTGGGTCCCAGCAGTCGGGGGGTGAATCCCTTTTTTCGGACGCACGTCTTTGCGTGCGAAGATGTAGCTGGTGGGTCCCTGCAGACAGAGGGAAACGTTTTTTCACGAAATACGGTGGCCCTTCCGGTGGGTCCCTGCTGTCAGGTGGAGGAATAATTATTTTGCACGTAATAAGGAGGCACTTCCTTGCTGCGGCTGTGGACCCAGCTGTCAGCCTCTCCACGTACAGTCCACGTCCGGTGGAAGCCATTCCTTGACCACGTTGACCACGCTGCACCGAGAGCACCAGGGCGGTGGACGACGGCGAGGCCTAGGAAGGGGACGACGCGGAGCCGGGGAAGACGCGGCTGTGGATGCCCACGCGTAGAGGAGTATGAGGATTCACTCGTTCGGCTGCGGTGTGAGGCTGCCATCGCCGCAGAATAACAGGGGGTGTGGGTGCGTAGAGGGATGGCTTGGCAGCGGTGGGAGTAGTAGGGGGCGGTGAGGCCTCCACGACATCACAGCCGGCCACGGGCGGCAGGAGTAGGCGGCACGACCAGCGCTGCTTTGGGCGGCTGGAGCAAGAAGACCAGAGGTTGAAGAAGCACTACAACTGTTGGATGGACATCGTACGGTCACTGGAGCTAGAATCGTTCATATATTGACTAAAGTTGACAAAGGCCTCCATCCCAGTTAACTTAGTAGGCCCACAAGTCAGCCTCCCACCAAGGTTTGTCCCAGCTAGCTGGAGGGTATTCATTTTTTTTGTGCGTAATAAGGAGGCACTTCCGGTGGGTGCGAGCTGACAACGGGGGGAACGTTTTTTTTGCGAAATACGGTGGCCCGACCTGTGGGTCACAGAAATCAGGGGGAAACGTTTTTTTCACAAATACTGGTGGCCCGTCCAGTGGGTCCCAGATGTCAGGTGGAGGAATAATTATTTTCCGTGTAATAAGGAGGCACTTCCTTGCGGCTGCCGTGGACCCAGCTGTCAGCCTCTCCACATACAGTACTCTTCCAATGGAAGTCGGTCATTGACCACATTGACCACGCCGCGCCGAGAGCACCACGGCGGTGGACAACGGCAAGGCCTAGGAAGGGGACAACGCGGAGCCGGGGAAGACGCAGCAGTGGAAGCCCGCGCGGAGAGGAGTACGAGGGTTAACCGGTTCGACTGCGGTGTGAGGCTGCCGTTGCCGCAGAATAACAGGGGGTGTGGGTGAGTAGAGGGATGCCCTGGCCAGCGGTGGGAGTAGTAGGGGGCGCTGAGGCCTGCGCGGCAGCACAGCCGGCCACGGGAGGTGGGAGCAGGCGGTCCCGCCGGCGCTGCTTTGACGACTGGAGCAAGAAGATCAGAGATTGAAGAAACACGACGGCTGTTGGATTGACATCCAACGGTTACGTCTGCTAGAATCGTTTGTTGACTTAGTATATAATAACTAAAAAAATCTTGCATACGCGTCAACTAAACAGGCCCACAAGTCAGACCACTCCTCTTTTTTTAATAATTTATATATAGCTCATGGCAACTTCTTATGCAATTTATTGTAGTCGTTTTTTTGTTGGCCAGGGCCAATTTCACATATTTCTGTGGGTTTCAAACTATTTTTAATACCGAAATGTCGAGCCAGATTTAAAGTACTTTGAAGATATATTTGAATTAGGTTAATGCCCAGTGAAATAGGAATCTGAAAATGTGAAAAAAATCATAAATTATAAAGTAATTGCCAATTTGTCATCTGTTTTTATATTTACAACCCATTTCATATTACTTTCAAGGCATAGAAAAATAAGTAGGCCTGGATTGGAAATTGAAAAAATAAACTGGGGTCATTTGCACAAAGAAAAAAATAGCTGGGCTGGTCACATGGTGAACATAAAATATAAGCCTGGGCTAGACGGGCCACAACCCAGTTCAAACCCTGCTCCGTCTCAACAATACCAAACAAAAAAATACTGCTTGAGTAGCTACGTCCCAGGTGTCAGCCGATCTTGTGTTGTTCTCTTGTCTATTGATTATATACACTCACAATGTCGTGGGTCCCAGATGTCAGGAAAACACTAGGAGGAAGCATTTTATTTTTCCATACGCTGATGTGGTGGGCCCCTACTGTCATCCTCTCCACGTACTTCTGTCGATTCCTGTTGTTTGTTGACCATGTTGACAACGCGAGAGGGCGGCGCTGCGGCGAGCGTACCAAAGCGCGCGGAGGACGTCGGCGTTAACGATTAAGGAGACGGTGGGGCGGCGATGCATGCGCTGAGGCGCAGCCAGCCGTGGGAGGCGGAAGCAGGCGGCCCCGCTGGCGCTGGTTTGGTTTTGGCGGCTGGAGGAAGACAGGACTGAAGAAACACGACAGACTGTAAAAGCAGCAGGAGTACTTAACAACCTTAACTGAAACTAGCAGGGGCACTTAACAACCAAAGCTAAAAGCAGTATGAGTACTTATACAGGTTCAACTGTACAAAGCACACCTCGAACAGTGCTACTTTGCCTACAGGCTACAGTTAACCAAGGGTGAGGCAGCCAAGCCCCAGGACTAGGCCCAGGCGCCACCCCGCACATCCACAACCTTCTGAAAGCGGCTTCATCTCACAACGTGGTCAATAAACAGGATGTTCGCTTTAGAGCCATGGAAAAGCATGAACATGATCTTCTGTCCTATTCTCCAAGATGGACGGGCCTTCATTATCTGAGACCACCCAAGAATAAGTATCTTTTCGCCTCCAAGGGGAATTGAGTAGGTCGACATAAACATCATGTTGTGACCAAGCGCAAGTCTGACCCGACCATGGTCAGGCATCTGTATAGGAACAATAGAACTCGCCAGTTCCTTTTTCAAGAAGATCACAGCTGTAAAACTGTGTATAAGCAATAGTTTATGAACAACATATATAACAGAAAACAGCTCATACCATAAGTTTCTCGACACAGTTGGACCTGTTCAACGAGTGCAGCAGTGGCACACATATCCCACGTGGCCTTCCACCATTGAAACGCCCCACAAGGACCTCAAGACGATCAATAAAGTGTAGGAACATGTGGATGTCGATCCAGTCAACTTCAGTGCCATTAGTAATAGCCGAGTTATTACAGAGTAACAAACGAGCAGACTGCTTAACTCTGAAAAAACCTACACGTGCCACCAATTATAAGACAATATTAGTTAGAAGTAGCATCTTCGTGAGAGATTCGTTGCTACTTCTAAAGTTAAATTGTGATTAGTTAGACAGAATAGGTGGATTAAGAAGTAATCGAGGCAACAAGCAAGAACCAGATACAAAACTAACATGGATGAACAATTGGAATGACGTCGGGGTGGAAGATCGCAGTGAAGATGAGACCAGGTTCTGCTATTTCCATCAACATTCGCGCGCTAACTTTCAGTCCGTAACACTTGAGAAAGTTTATCCAAGTTCGGCCAAAAAAAGCAGCGATCTTCTTGGTTCATGAACCCAACTCGGAAGCAATATCCATGTATTGTCTTCACTGTGACCATTAAACTAGTGTATTCAGTTATGGCAAGGCCGAGCATCTTGAGTACATGTGTTCTGGCAGAGCAAATAATACACTGCAGGAAAAATAATATGAGAACACAGCATGTTGAAAAAAAAACCACCCTCCCAGATAGAGAAGAGGATTCTACGAACATACTGTGCGCGTTTCAAAATGCTATGGTAGGATGAGAAGGAACAAGTGTGGCGTCTCGCCGTGGGCGCAGAAATTTGTAGGGTACTCGCACTTCGGGCACTGCAACTGAAACACACTAGATTCAGTACGAAGAAAAATGCATCAACGGCGGCGGCTGCCATCCTAGGATTTATTGGGGATGGATGAAGAATTCGTACCTGGTTCTCCATGAGAAAACCCTATGCAATTGCCGAGCGGGGGTTTTCTCTGAACAAGCAGACGAGGGAGGAGGGGATTCAGGATTAGTGAAATATTGCCGCTTCGTCCGTCCAGCTTACTACTAAAGCTGGAAAGGGGGGGTTGTGATTTGATGGCTCATTGGGCATTACTGCGGCGCTACGACCGGGGTGTGTCTACCGTGAAGTTGTGCACTCTAATCTGTGCATATGGCACGTGGACCCCGTTGCCGGTTGCCCCACATATCAGCGAAAGGAAGTAGAAAGACATGAGTAACTAGTTACACATAAATATATTTTTTGACAAAGAGATACTCCCTCTATAAACAAATATACAAATCTTTTATATCACAGGCTCACCTTGCTGACAAATATACTCCCTCTGCAACGCACGGGCATTATGGGGGTTCACCTTTTTTATGGGGGTTCAGCTGAGAATATAATACTCAGATAGGCTCACGGTTCTGGACTTTGGGCCGCAGGCCGACCCTGTATGTTTGGGGGCCCATGTGTTCTACCTCAGCGCTTTTCATATTGCAGGCGATCGGTACTGCGCTGGTTTTAGATGTTGTCGCAAGGCGAATACACAAAATTGAATAAAGCATGACAGCTATTGGAATGAAATCGAACGACAGTTCCTAACCAGCAATCGGAGTTGCAATTCTATCAACGATATACCATGTGATAAATAATATTGTCGTACTACTTATACACACATGACACTTGTTTCACCAAGCCAGATTATTACATCAAAATCTCTCGGAGGATAGATCTGTTCGGCAGTTGCGTGCTGCTACTGAAGAATTTCAAAGTTGATTTGGACCAGCTCTCCTTGCCGAGAAAGTTCGATTTTGACATCATCCCCTGCCACAAGATATGATTTAGATTTGAACCTTGACCATCCATTAGCATCAATCATCATGCGACCATCCTTTGTACTTACGATATATTGAGCAGGTTCATTCACACCAAGGCTGCACATGGTAAGAGAAACTTGGCCGCGGTCGCCCGGATTGTTGAACGACTCCCTCGTTGCTCTAGGAATTCTCTGTTTGAAAACAAGAAGACATACCCAAACAGTTAGATCAACACAGTGAATCATGTGAAACAACATGGAAAGAAAAAAGAACGAAGCACTTGGGCGGCCAATGCTTACCAAGAAGGTGGATGAGGGAGTCCCGGACTAGGGGGTGTCCGGATAGCCGAACTATGATCATCGGCCGGACTCCAAGACTATGAAGATACAAGATTGAAGACTTTGTCCCGTGTCGGAATGGGACTTTCCTTGGCGTGGAAGGCAATCTTGGCAATACGGATATGTAGATCTCCTACCTTTGTAACCGACTCTGTGTAACCCTAGCCCTCTCCGGTGTCTATATAAACCGGATGGCCTTAGTCCATAGGACGAACAACAATCATACCATAGGCTAGCTTCTAGGGTTTAGCCTCCTTGATCTCGTGGTAGATCTACTCTTGTAACCCACATCATCAATATTAATCAAGAAGGATGTAGGGTTTTACCTCCATCAAGAGGGCCCGAACCTGGGTAAAAACATCGTGTCCCTCGTCTCCTGTTACCATCTGCCTAGACGCACAGTTCGGGACCCCCTACCCGAGATCCGCCGGTTTTGACACCGACATTGGTGCTTTCATTGAGAGTTCCTCTGTGCCGTCGCGATCAGGAAGAATGCCTTCTCCCGTCTTTAAAGACGGCACCGTCGTCAAGAGAGCTTTGGCCGCCGGCCAAACTGTCCGGCTAGGTAGTTTTCTTATGACCGCCTGTTCGGCCACCGCTCCGACGATGACCTCTCAGGTTATCAAAAGCGATCTTCACGTCAGCCCGGAATTCGCTGAGAAGTTAGATCCGATTGAGCTCTCCTCTGTAAACGAGCTATTGGATCGCATCGCCGCCCTGGGAGTCGCCACAGACTACGATCAGATTGGGCTTAAACTCGATCTGAGAGAGATTAACTCTCCTCAGGCCACCCACCATGTTGTCGTGGTAGAGGAACAATGCGGCAACCCTTCTTCTACGTTGAAAACCAACTATGTCCGGATTCCCGATCCCTCCAAGCCGGATTCCCGCGAAGGGACGGACGCTAATCAAATACTGAACTTAGAGTCAGGCATCGGACTAGATTCGTTGGAAAGCATCCAGCAAGTCAAGCTTCCAAATCCGGAAACTTCTTGGCCTTTGAGCCTCAGATCGGGCGGGGTTCCGAACTTGATTCCACCCGCCCACCCAAACATAATCGATCTATCTCGAATACGGCAAGAGCCCGATGAAATAGTACATCATTACTGGGCCAGATTGCTCCTGGTTATGAACAGGATAAAGGACTGCTGCGAAGAAAGCGCGATTTCAATTTTCCGCAACAATTGCACGGACAAGGGAATCACGAACGCCATAAGTCGTGGCGAAGTTACACGCTTCATCGACCTAGCGACTATCGTACAAAAATACTGTGCGGTAGAGAGTGCCAGGAACACCGATACTAGGTTTTGGGACAATCCGGCCTTGACCACAACCCTAGTCTGAAGTAAAAGGGTGCACCATACTCAAGCACCTGGGTTAAAAACCAAAAAGCAAAGACCCCCTAAAGGGCATGGAACCGTACTGGAGGGCTGGCTCAACGGACCCTGCAAAATCCACAGTACAGAGGGCGCCACTCCAACACACAGCCTTCGAGCATGTTGGATACTATGGCAGGTGGCCAAAAGTGGCGAAGGCTTTTTAGCCCCAGGCAAACAGCCCAGCAGTACCGGTACGGTATTAACAGTCTTCGAGACTTTCACATCAAATAACATGCGAAAACGAACAATCTGCGGCCTCGCCGAAGTCTACCAAGTAGCAACATCAAATACATGGAGTGACACGGCTATCACCTTCAACGCCAGCGACGAACCTAAATTCCGAACAGCTAGAGCACGAGCCGCATTGGTCCTCAGTCCGATAGTGGACGGCTTTCGCCTTACCAAGGTACTCATGGAAGGCGACATCGGATTAAACCTCATCTACGAGGAAACCCTTCAAAAAATGGATATTGACTGGAGCCGCATCGAGCGAAGCAGCACAACCTTCAAAGGGATAATCCCTAGTCGAGAAGTACGCTGCACAGGAAAAATCACACTAGATGTAGTGTTCGGCTCACCGGACAATTACAGGTCCGAGGAGGTCACGTTCCAAGTGGCCCCATTCGGCAGCGGATATCACGCTTTGTTAGGGCGAGAGGCATTCACAATCTTCCAACCTATACCCCACTACGGGTACATGAAGCTCAAAATGCCCGGACCCAATGGGATAATCACTCTTGCCAGTGATCCAGATACAGCACTCCGCGCTGAAAATAAGACAGCCGCACTGGCCCTAGAGGCATTGTCCGAAGCCTTAGCGGCAGAGGAACTAACTACGCTGCGCTCCACGGTGGATAGGGACGATGTGATACTCGATAAGAGGTCCAAGTCCACCTCTTTTAAACCAGCAGACGAAATAGTCAAATTTAAGGTCCATACAACGGACCCCACAAAGACGGCCTCCATTGGGGCACAATTAAGTCCTGATGTCGAAGCCGCACTACGAGAATTCCTTCAGGAAAATTGGGACATTTTTGCCTGGCACCCTTCAGACATGCCAGGAATCCCACGCAGGCTGGCAGAGCACAGCCTAAACATCCTAAAAGGATTCAAGCCGGTCAAACAAGCTCTTCGGCGATTTTCCGAACCCAAAAGACAGGCAATGGGAGAAGAGCTAGCCAAACTCTTAGAAGCCGGATTCATCAGAGATATAAAACATCCGGACTGGCTAGCCAATCTAGTAATGGTACCAAAAAAGGACAAATCCTGGCGCCTGTGCATCGATTTTAAAGACCTTAACAAGGCCTGTCCAAAGGACCCTTTCCCCCTCCCTCGCATCGACCAAATCATCGATGCTACCGCAGGGCACGATTCATTGTGCTTCCTCGACGCATACTCCGGATACCATCAAATCAAGATGGCGGAGAAAGACCAGGCCGCAACTGCATTCATTACTCCATATGGGCCATTCTGCTTCAACACAATGCCCTTCGGACTCAAAAATGCCGGCGCAACATATCAGCGCAGGATTCAAACATGTCTGGCTACCCAGATAGGCAAAACAGTAGAGGCATATGTAGACGACGTGGTCGTCAAGACCAAACACGTCGAAACTCTAGTAGAAGACTTGAGGGTGACATTCGACAACCTCCGAGCATATGACATTAAGCTCAATCCGGAAAAATGCGTCTTCGGCGTACCAGCCAGAATGCTCTTGGGCTTCATCGTATCTGGTAGAGGAATTGAAGCAAACCCGGCCAAAATCCGAGCTGTGTCACAATTGGATATTCCAAAAGACCTCAAGCAAATACAAAAACTAACCGGATGCGTAGCGGCCTTAAGTCGCTTCATCTCCCGTTTGGGAGAAAAGGCTCTGCCCCTCTACCACCTCCTCCGGCGCACCGAACATTTTGAATGGACGGATGCTGCCACAGCCGGACTTGAAGAAATAAAGGCCATACTGGCAACAAATCCGGTCCTGGCCGCGCCCAACCTGGGCGAACCTATGTTATTATATATCGCAGCAACACATCAAGTTGTCAGCGCGGTACTCGTCGTCGAGCGAGAGACAGAAGGGCACATATTCCCTCTTCAAAAACCAGTGTACTACGTATCCACTAGTCTAACTCCATGCAAGTCCCGGTACCCACACTATTAAAAGATAGCATATGCGGTGTTCATGGCATCCCGGAAGCTGCGACACTACTTTCAAGAGTGTTCCATAACGGTGTCCTCTGAAGTACCTCTCAACGATATTATAAACAATCGCGACGCAACGGGCAGGATTGCAAAATGGGCTATTCAGCTCTTACCATTTGACATAACCTATAAACCACGGCGAGCTATAAAGTCACAGGTTCTGGCCGACTTCGTCGCCGAATGGACCGAAGCCAAACTCCCTAAAGAGTACGGTGCATACTCCAATTGGATCATGCATTTTGACGGATCCAAAATGTTGGCTGGCTTGGGGGCTGGCGTCGTCCTGACGTCCCCAACTGGAGACACAATCCAATACGTACTTCAAATAATGTACATGGACTCCAATAACGCAGCCGAATACGAGGCCCTTCTACATGGCCTCCGGATGGCAATCTCCATGGGCATTCAACGCCTAGAGGTGCGCAGGGATTCAAACCTCACAATATCCCAAGTAAATGGAGACTTTGATGCCAAAGATCCAAAAATGGCAGCTTACCGCAACGCCGTCCTAAAAATGTCAGCTCGGTTCAAAGGACTCGAATTCCACCATGTAGCCCGGGATAATAACCAGGCAGCAGACGTGTTAGCATGCATCGGCGCGAAACAAGACGCCGTCCCTCCAAACATCTTCCTGGAACGGCTCTTCAAGCCATCCGTGTTATGGGAAGAGGAGTCCGGAAATAACAATACGGAGCCAGCTGCATCACCTAACTCAAACCATTCTGACACAATCGGCGGCTCAGCCAACGAAATAACACCTTCAGCTCACGAAATAATGGCAGTAATTGCCCCGTGGACAGAACCATTCCTAGCCTACTTAATTCGGCAGGAACTTCCCGAAGACCAAAATGAGGCCCGCTGCATAGTTCGGCGATCTAAAGCCTACAAGGTCCATGAGGGAGAACTTTATAAGAAAAGCACAACCGGAGTCCTTCAAAGGTGTATCTCCGAAGAGGAGGGGCGGAATCTCCTGGCTGAAATTCACACCGGACTCGGCGGGCACCATGCTGCAGCCCGGGCACTCGTAGGCAAGGACTTCCGTACAGGATTTTATTGGCCGATAGCCCGGGCAGATGCTCAGGACTTAGTCCAACGATGCGTCGGTTGCCAGCTCTTTGCTAATCAGAGCCACATGCCACCCACCGCCCTCAAAACTATACCCATTACCTGGCCGCTCGCGGTCTGGGGGCTTGATATGGTTGGACCCCTTAAAGGGGGAACCCACAAGCACAAATACTTATTGGTCATGGTGGACAAATTCACCAAATGGATTGAGGCCAAGCCGGTTAAAACGGCAGAATCCGGACCGGTGATAGGCTTCCTATTCGGGGTAGTACACCGTTTTGGCGTCCCCCATAGCATCATCACTGATAACGGCACGAACTTCACTGCCGACGAGGTTAAACTCTGGTGCAAAAACATGGGCATCAAGCTCGATTACGCTTCAGTCTATCACCCCCAAACTAACGGTCAAGTCGAGCGAGCAAATGGTCTAATCATGAGCGGCATCAAACCCAGACTAGTGCGATCCCTCAAGGAATCTAACACGCACTGGGTAGAGGAGCTCGACTCCGTACTCTGGGGGCTGCGGACCACGCCAAACTGAACTACTAGATTCACACCATTTTTCATGGTGTATGGCGCAGAGGCAGTTCTGCCTTGCGATATAATTCATGACTCACCTCGTGTGCGCATGTACGAAGAACGAGAAGCCGAGTTGGATCGGCAGGACAGTTTGGACACCTTAGAGGAGGAGCGGGACGTGGCAAAGGCTCGTTCCGCATTCTATCAGCAGCAGGCTCGAAGATATCAAAGCAGAGAAGTACGGGCCAAAACTTACAATGTCGGCGAACTCGTTCTACGCCTGCCGGATAAGAAAAAGGACAAACTTAAGCCCAAGTGGGAAGGTCCCTTCATCATCGACCAAGTCCTGACCGGCGGAGCATACCGTCTATGTAAAGCATCTGACAACCGACTCGAGCCGAACCCATGGAACGCAGCCCGTCTCCGAAGATTCTACGCCTAAACACCGGACTCAGAGTTCGTCTCACTCCCCCGTCCACCTTTTTATATTTTTTACTGTCTCTTGTCCCCCTCCTTCTTCCCACTTTTTTTTTCAATTCCTTTTATAGGCTGATTTGCGCTTTGTTCGCACACACTTGATGTGCTCCTAGCACTCATTATACCTGGGGGCTTCTTTACCAGAAGCTTATTAATATGGGCTTCACGCCCAATACATGTGTCATACTTCCGCATGTACCTTTTATTCACCATTATATGCATCGATATGACTTAAGTTTTGGCCAAGCTGGGTTGCCTGGCTCCTGTGCTTACCCCTACGTTCCCGATTGTTCGGCTAGGAGGTAAAGGGAGCACCTCTGCGATTGTTACTGCCGGGTCAGCCGGATGTGGACCTCAGACTGCGTGAAGCCGAAAGCTAGCGTTCTTAAGAGAATATTCGGTCGGTGACTTGAAAGATGATTTATTACTTACTTATTTATAAGCCCCTAGATGCTTTTTCTGCTATTTTCGCAGTCCGGCATTGCACCTTAGGGCATGCCTCCCAGGGAAAGGAACCCTTAACGGAACTATTCTCCCTGGAAGATGTTTCTTACTAACCATGTAATATAACATAACTAGTTGGGCACTTGTCTGATAAAGCAATTATTACCCCGACGCTTTGTCTCCATGCATGTCCCGGTTCTTTTATAACCGTAGGGGTATTCGGACACACTCCGGACTGTTGGGTCTCGAGGTTGAAGCAAAACGGTCCGCAAAGACAAACGATCTACAATCTGGCTAGAAGGCATCTTACATGTCATTTCAAATTACGTCGTCAAACCGACTGATTGTACTCCTCCTCAATCCCATCTAACAGGCTGTCTAATTTACAGTCCTGTTGGGAATATTTCGCGGCCAGTTCTTCCTGGCCATACATCAAGCTCACAGGGATCTCCTTCCCATCAGGCCCCACAGGACCGACCTTGGCCATGTGGTTTGGGTCAGCCTTCGGGTAGCGCGTCTTCACCATGGCCCAGGCCTCCCTGGCGCCCTGACGGTAGGCCGATATCTTCCACAAACGGAGGCATCACCGTGCTTCCTAGAGCTTCTCAGCAAGCTCACCAAGGCCCTCGGGTAGGGAGACGGATGGCCATAAAGCCTGAATGACGCCACTCATCGCCTGCCGAACACGTTCGAACAATTGCACCAGCTCGGGAAGTTGGTCACCTGTTGACCCAGGCATTTCCTCCGCAGGGCGACCTGTGAGCATACCTAAAGACATATTTCTATCAAACGACTTCCTCGCCGAATTCTTCTTTTCAAAGGAATTTGCTCAAGCACTTACTATAAATGCCACGACGAAGTCGCTGATTCTCCTTCAAGGAGCCAGACAGCTGGGCCCGAACACCTTTCAGCTCTTTTCCTAGCTGGGTGTGGGCATCTTGGAGCTTGTTTCTCTCCTGTTGCACCTTCATAAGCACCCTCTCGCTAGCCTTTAGCTGACGCAGTAGCTGTTGCTTGTCCGGATCTAGTCTGGCGCCCTCTGCAATATTATTGTCAGATTCACGCCGCACTATGTTAATTAATTATCTTTTCAAAGTACGTCTTACCAGCGGGGGTCTCTGTGGCTCCCCCTGTGGCGGCCAGTGCGGCCTCAAGTTGGGCCTTGCACTCTTGGAGCTCCTGGGACAGATGGGTATTCTCCTCCGTAAGATCCTGCATAAAAATTGATCCTTAAATCAATTATTTTAACCATTTTAAGTCTTGGGGGCTACTGGCATATATAACTATTAAAATTACTTACACGTATGTCTTTCACATACTGCTCCGTGGCTCTGGTTAACCCATCTTGAGCGGCACGGAGGTGCGCGTTTCCCGCATCAAAGGCATTTAACGCCTCCGGGGAGAAACACGCGTCACGAAGAACTGTCCGGCGACGCCTGTGATTCATGGCGCTCTCCACCTTAGACCGGGTGGCGGACAGCCTGTCGGCATCCTCCGTCGGAGGAGCGTCCGACTCATGCCTTGTATTCGCCTCCCCTTCCGGGCCATGCGTTGGAGCATGGCTGGCGGAGGCTTGATTGGCAACCTCTCCGGACACTGTCCGGCGAGCGCTCTTTCTGGAAAAGTTATGAGCATTAATATACCTCCTGGGAATCCTTCCCTTAAAGAATAGCGGTGCTCCGTACCGTTGCGGCGACGTTTCAGTTCGCGTCGCACTCCTCTTCTGCCTGTTGGGCCGGACTGACCCTTGTTGGCCGGTCGCCGCGGGCTCGACTTCCTGCCGTAAAGGCGCTTCCTGTCGAACACCATTGGTGCACGGTGGTCAGAACTAAGCATTAAAGAAGTAACGGCACCAGGACTTCGGTCGTACTCACCGGGGAAGCCGGACACAAACCGGGGTAGTCAGCCATAATGGCGACTAAAGCATTATCTATGCTGAGCTGGTGGTACACCCCGTCGATCAGTTCCACCGCTAAGTCCGGATCCTCTTCGGAGGCCGGATCAAGGGACCTTTCTGGGTCTTCGGGTTGTGGGGCTGGGCTTTTTATGCCCTCCACATCCCGACGCAGTTCCTGTGTCAAAATCATACAATAAGACAATTGCCTTTAAAGGCACGGTTCAGATATGCATGCGACCGCTTACCCAGCTCTGAGGGTTGTTCATGGAAAATCTGTTCAGAGGATTCGTGCGGAGGAAGTCCTCCTTCTCCCCCTTGTACAAGCCGGACAGGATCTTCACCAGATCGTCGGCCGAGCTAGGTCCCTTGCGGCCGTGACGGGTGGCGTCGTCGTCTCCGTTGAAGTCCCACATGGGGTGGCCCCTATATTGGAGCGGCTGCACCCCACGCATAATGCATGTGGCCATGACTCCAATCATGGTTAATCCGGAATGGGCTAGCAGCCGTATCCGGCCCATCAAGTAATGGACGCTACTATCATCTTCTCGTCGAGGGCTCCGTGGGCGCCAACTTAGGCTTTTCTTCAGGGGAGCGTTGCTGAACTCCGGAAGGCCGATCCGGACTGGATCCGGCAGCGGAGCGTCCTCCATATAAAACCACTCCGAAGGAATCTTCGGACGCCTTCTTCAGGGTCCCGGACAGGTATCCTGTCCCAGCGATGCGCCATATTTCGGCTTCGCCCACTTGATATATCGACCCCTCGTGAGAGCGGGGTACGAGGCAGAACAACCTCTTCCACAACGCAAAATGGGGCTCAATGCCCAAGAACAGCTCACACAAAGCTACGAAGCCCGCGATGTGCAAAATGGAGGCAGGTGTAAGGTGATGAAGCTGGAGTCCGTAGAACTCCAGGAGCCCCCGGAGAAACGGATGTATAGGAAATCCGAGTCCCCTTATTAAGTAGGAGACGAAGCACACCCGCTCTCCTTTGGAGGGATTGGGGGCGCTCTCTGCCTGCTTCCCACCTTTGTAGGTGGCCAGTCCGGCTCGAACCGGAACCATGAAGGCCGGGGGAAGATATCCCTCTGCTTGGAGCGTCACTAACTCGTTGTGCGGGACTGAGCATCTCCTCCAATCTCCTGGCTTAGGGCTAGGAGCGCGAGAATAGGAGCTGCGTCGACTGTCCATGTTGGAATGGGTTTGGTGTCAGATGCGCCTCGATGAGTGCTTGCGGAAGGAGGATGATGTGGTTTGGATCTAGATCCTCGCCTCTCTTATAGGCAGCTTATTTGCGCAGCTAGGGGGTAAACCATAAAAATACCCTGGCTTTTCGCATTCGTGCAACGCGTGGAAGAAGACCATTATTGGACGCGGAAGCCAAGGAGCACAGCATTTATGAAGCAACCGGACACTATCCGGAAAAAACATGGAGCATGAAGAAGAACCCGCCTTGCAAACGCCGAAGACAACATACGCGCCGGATTCGTCGTTATTGAAGCCTGGTTCGGGGTCTACTGAGGGAGTCCCGGACTAGGGGGTGTCCGGATAGCCGAACTATCATCATCGGCCGGACTCCAAGACTATGAAGATACAAGATTGAAGACTTTGTCCCGTGTCCGGATGGGACTTTCCTTGGCGTGGAAGGCAAGCTTGGCGATACGGATATGTAGATCTCCTACCTTTGTAACCGACTCTGTGTAACCCTAGCCCTCTCCGGTGTCTATATAAACCGGATGGCCTTAGTCCATAGGACGAACAACAATCATACCATAGGCTAGCTTCTAGGGTTTAGCCTCCTTGATCTCGTGGTAGATCTACTCTTGTAACCCACATCATCAATATTAATCAAGCAGGACGTAGGGTTTTACCTCCATCAAGAGGGCCCGAACCTGGGTAAAAACATCGTGTCCCTCGTCTCCTGTTACCATCCGCCTAGACGCACAGTTCGGGACCCCCGACCCGAGATCCGCCGGTTTTGACACCGACAGTGGACATGTCGATTTTTGTAAGGACTTTGGTATATGAAGTGCAAATTGCAGCCCAGTCTGTTGCCGGTGGAACTGCACGGGCCGGACCAAATGCAAGTGCAAGTGTTGGTGCAGGTGCTGAAGCCGCTGCTGCTGCCGGAGATGGTGCTCCTTGTAGAGCTGGTGCTGGTGTCGATGCCCGATCCTCCGGTAGATCAGACTGATCCGCTGACGTGGTCGGTGCCCAATCCTTAGCTGGATCAGACTGAGCTGCTGCCGCTGTCAGTGCTAGAGCAACTGCTGGTGCTCGATCTGTGCGAGACAGCAGCGATCATGTCTGGTCTGCTATGATCAGCTTTCTAACTTGACTAGGATCCGTGACCGTGATCCAGTTTTTTTCTTCATTTCTTTTAAACGCGAGAAGGACTAATTGTGGCGTTTTTGTTAAACCAAACTACAGTTCATCATGGGGATTTAGCTTGTACTCAGACAACAGACTAATCCAATTTTTTTCCAGTAATATAAGTGATGGACAGTGCCTTCATTACTGACACGACATAAGAAGTGAAACCTGCAAAAATAGCCATCGTAGAGCAAACCAAACGATTTTTTCTATGATGAATGTCACATGGCAAAACCTGCATCGTAAAATTGCAGGAAAAGAAAGAAAACATGACATTAAATCAATAAGATTTAGACAGTAAATCAATAAGATTTACTTGATGTGACACGAGTGAATCCTTACCAGGAAATCACTATGTTGAAGTACTAAACAGAAGATTGATCATCCAACTACGCGTGGCATGCAGGGGCCCTGCCTACTCCCACAAGCAGGACAGTCCAAAGGTCGTGACAAATCGTATGGACCGAACATGCATGGGACTGGAAATCCTAGTGGTTGCGATAAACCCTGCAATGCATACAGATATTGGAGTGTAACCATAATTGATAAACCGTCCTCACAAAAAATATGATCTGGATACTTCAAAATGTACAGACTTTGAGTGGACACACATTAACATAGACCGTTCTCAGGACTGACCACACACCAAAAGCGGCAGTACTAATAAACAATACAGGGTTCACAAACACCAATCAAGTACTGAACAATAGTACTTACTACAGACAAGCAAAATTGCACTAACTAAACTCTGCAGACTATTTCTTGCCAGCGACCTACGGGATGAACCCCGCATAACTGACTAGGCCATGGACTTCATGTGAGATGTCTACATGCACCATCACCATCTTGTCAACCTTGGAGAACCTAACAGAGTAGTCTTTCCACTCATAAACATGATGATGAAGACAGGCCGCATCAGATTTGCTGGGAAGCTTTACAAGAACCACACCCTTCGTAATCGAAGGCACAACCAGGAAATTGTTGTGGTCAAGTACAGCCTCGAGAACACGCCTCACAACAATGCTACAGGAAAACACTGGTTCAAGACACGTGGCAACAAGGACACAGCAGCTGGATATTTCAGCAGTAGAACTCATCATCAGGTCTTCCAGTTCACACGGCATGACTTTGAGAACTTCATCTCCACCATGGACCTGGTTCTAATTCAAACAGAAACCATATTTCGTTACTACCTCCGTTCAGAAATATAAGATGATTTTCGATATTATACTCCATATATGACTACATATATGCACAGAAATGAGTGAACAAAGACACTAGAACATGTCTTCAAAGGCATGAGAGCAGAGGGATTACATGCAATATCCATAACACAAGTTACTGAGGTAAATATACCCTCTTAAAAGGTAGCATTGATGTTCATAAAGTACCCCCTCCGTCCCAAAATTCTTGTCTTAGATTTGTCTAGATACGGATGTATCAAGTCACATTTTAGTATTAGATACATCCGTATCTAGACAAATCTAAGACAAGAAATTTGGGACAAAGGGAGTAGTTGAAAGTAATCTATAAGAAATCAGTGTCAACCTCTCGCATGTTTTGGTCAAAAGAGGAATTTAGAACCGTCATTTGGCACACTAAAATCACATGCAAGATCACCTAGAAAGTTGTACTACCAGTACTAGTACTGCGTGTTAGATGAAAAAACACGATCAAGATCGAGAAAAAGATCGTCAACAAGAGACATTACCTGGACTTGCTTAATGAGGAATCCCGGAAAGGGGGGCTTGGACAGGGCGATGGCTTTGAGCTTGTCTGCGATAGTCTCGGCGGGGTGCTTGCGCTTCTTCGTACCATGAGCCTCAACGGTTTTGGCCAGAGCCATAGACATCACGTCGGCCGGTGCTCCGGCGTCCATCCAAGAGAGGAAGCTGAGAGAGAATAGTGAAAGGAGGAACGAGATGAGGGAGAAGCGAAGCGAGTGGGGGTTTTCTTCAAGAGAGGAAGTTGAGAGAGAAGAGTGAAATGATGGTTGCTTCATCCGTCCAACTTACTGCTGGAAAGGAGGGGGCTTTGTGATTTGACGGCTCATTGGGCATTACTACGGCGGTTCGATCGGGGTAGTCTACCATCACTCTACTATGGAGTAATTTAGTGCATGGCTGGTGGACCCAGGTGCTGGCTGTCCCACATGTCGGTGAAAGTGAGTAATTTAGTGCATGGTTGGAGGAGGATCCGCACGGTAGAGCGTGTCCATTGTTTTTCATTCTGAAGAAAAAAATGATTACAACAAGCGTTTCCACTCTTACGACGGAGGAGTGCGAAACAAGGCAGCCACTTGAACATACACAGTGCTCCTACTACTAGGCATGTGCAGTGGTTCATACGTCAGTACTACACAATCTTGTTGCTGTGTTGTGCGCATGTCAACTACTCCTATATGTAACATAGTACCGCTTCTTTGACTGTCCGGTCGAGAATGAACAGTGAGATCAATGTTAACAGAACTAGGTCCACCGCGCATGGAGAGTATGGTGCTATAGTACTCCACGAAACATGAACCATATGAAGCACATCCTATAGTGTTAGACAGGGTTTATGAAGGGTGCACGAGATGGGAGCAAAAGTTCCCTTCTCGACCCACTTTTGGGTGTTTGGCAGAGTGCATGAAGGGTGCATGAGTCCACACTAGTAGGTTGACAAAAATACACGAAGAGGAAACAACTATATTGAGATGAGAATGCAACCAAACACACCCACACACTTTGTGCTACAGTGATGGATCTGCACCGTCTGAGTTTGACCCAGCGGTCATGTTGCACCGAGACATGGACATGCCCATGCAGAGGGCGCCTAAACACCACCGAAGTCCCTCTACTTCTCGAGGCGCATGACATTGGTGATGCAGGGTGCAACCGCCCGCAGAGCCCGCTCCCGGTCGACGGGAGCCAGCTCGTCAAAGACGGCGTCCAATGGCACGAATGGATTCCAGTGACGGAGCCCTGAAATGATTCGCCCGGCAATGGCGTCGGCAGCGTGCAACCCCTCCTTGTCCAGCTCAGCCCCCACCATCGCGCGGAGATGGCTCAGCTCCTGGGAGATATAGGTGAATAAGGAGACAAGGTCAGGAAGCCATAGCTCGTTGAAGTCAACCGGGTGGTCGAACGGGTTTAGCTCGACGGCCGGCATCATTGCGCTGGCACGACGGTAGGCATCGCGCAGCCGCAACACGTGCGAGGCGATCCTGGACCTCGTCATGATTGGCCTGCTCGCGCTCCAGCCGGCTCCCCTGACGGCCTATCATATCTCCCGCTTTCTGCAGCAACGCCGCCAATGCCTCGAGCATCTTTGTGGTGGACGCCTGCCACTTTTGAAGCTCCATGAACTCCCGCACATAAAGGAGGAGCATGGGACTCCTCTCCTCCTTGAGCTCACGGAGCTCCACGTCCTTCGACCTGAGCTCCGCATCCTTGGCATGGAGCTCGTGTGTCAGGCGCCTCACCTCGGACTCCGTGATCTGCTGCGCCGCCATGGCACCAGGTAGAAGCAATGGGGAGAGGAAGCAAAGGGGGAGAAATGGCTGAAAGGCAATGCAATCTACGGGAAGGCGGAGGGAGCCAGCCGAGGAGCTGGGAATCTTTTGGTTTTCACCACGGTAAAACACCAGTCGACGACTTCACACATCAGGGAGCAGTGGGTTTTTACAGGCGGAGTCATCGTGACTAATTGCTACCGCGCCTGCTCCCGTCAATCAAAAAATTAAAAATCCTGCCGCGCCTACTCCTGTCAATCAAAAAATTTAAAATCCTGCCGCACCCAAACACCAGAGCAACGCCGCGGTGGATATTTAAATGTACCTGCCGGCAAGTAGATAAAAAAAGGGGTGAAAAAACAAATGTGGCGGCGGCCTAGCTAATCGGTCGAACTAGCCCAACTAGCTAGCCACCGTGCTTCACTGATGTGCTCGGCGGGAAAGGTGGTCTTTCGTGATTTGATGACTCATTTACTTGCTTCGGTGCTACAACTGAGGAGGACCCAGAAAACACGCGGTAGGGCGTCCCACGTCAGGAAGAATATATGCGTGCACCACCCGGGAGGACCTCAAAACCGTGTGGTAGGGTGTGCCACGTCTCGGCACAGAGAAAAAATGTGCGTGTAAAAATATACTGTATTAGACGTAGTACCTATGGTTCGACCTCGGGACCCAGCCAGTCGGTCGAAAACACCCCACTAGCCACACAGCTTCATCATGCAAATGTGGCACGGTTAGCTCCGTCTCGACCAGCCGCAACGTTTCTTGTTCTAGGCGATTCTTATATTTTCCAAGCTTTTTTTAGTTGTAATAACACCACGGCAAGCTAGCGCCGCTCTTCGTGTGTGCCCGTGCAAAGGTTAGACGATGGAGAGAAGAGAGATTGAGATCGCAGACCTGGGACCACCCGTAAGTGAGACAACGGTCATGCACGTGTTGACGAGGCACTCCCTCTACTCTACTCAATGCAAGTACTGTATAAAATCAAGTTATGGGACAAAGCCAACAACTGTTCGTTTTTTCAGGCTATCGACTTACGCTTTGTAGTCCAGGTTGCTAGTTCGAATCTCGTCTTTCAGATTTGTTAGTTTTAGGTCCAAATTTGATTAATGACAAGTGGGACCCCGTGTGTTGTTCCGATATTTCAGTGTAGGATGTTTTTTTGAACAAACACTTTGCGTGGTTAGCCAAGTAACAGCACGAGTTACACGTATTTTGCAAGTTTACGAACAAAAATGACAGTGGCATAGAATATCACATCCACCCCGCAACTTAGATACTATGGTGATACGAGTTTTTACACTGTTGGAAGTGAGATCCAATGGCTTGGGAGTAGTCTTTGTAATTATGCACAATTTCCAAACTCTCCCAAGTTTTTTTGCAAATAAAACATTCAGGCCTCGTGTGTGCCGCTGCATCTTCGATCCAACGGCTCCCCGGTGCTAATATTAGGTGCTCCCCGTAGCTTAATTACCCGCTACGGTGATATGAGCATCTAGGTCATATGATCAGTGATCAGATGGCACATGCATAGTACTTGTACTTTCTGCGCATTTCCCAAACTCTATCAGCCGTATATTGCAAAAACATTCAAACCTCCTACTATGGGCCGTTAGATCTCAGTGAACTCGTATCACCATAGAATCTACGGTGCGGGAGCACCTCATACTCTCCCGTGCGAGAAAACATAAGGTGCTATCGCAGCTTGGATGCTACGGTGATACGAGCTTGGAGGTCATTTGATCTGAGATCCAATGGCATCTGAGCAGTCTTTGTGCTTGTAAGTAGTGGCCGAACTCTTTTGGGGATTTTCTGCAAAAAACCATTCGAACCACCGAGGAGGTGTTGGGTCACAAATCCAACGCCTCCGAAGAGCTTGTATCACCAAAGCATCTAAGGTGTGGTGGCACATGATATTCTTACATATAAGAGAATATGATGTCCTCCTTCATCTTAGATGCTACGGTGATACGAGCTTCGAGGTCGTTCGATATGGGATCAAAGGGCATCTAAGTAGGTTTTGTACAAATTGTGTGCAATTCTCAAACTCATCAAGGTTTCCTACAAAAAAATTAAGACACATCATGCGAGCTGCTATATCTCAGATCTACAAGCTCCAAGCAACTCGTATCAACATATAGCATGTAAGGTATGGGGGCACATGATATTCTCCCGGGGAGGAGGGGTGGGGGGTGCACAACCAATCGGTGGTTGGCAGGGTGGGAACAAATATAATCTAAACAACCCTAAACAAAGCTCCACAGTTTTATCTAAGGTCGAGGGATTGACCCCCGACAATCATAGCTCCGCCTAAACACAACATTTGCATGTACTGTAGTACTAGACTTAATATTCATGTTTCAGTTTCATGTTCATTTTAAATATTGAACTGAGGACCATGGATGTCTTACATTTTACTCCCTTCATTCCTAAATATTAGTCTTTTTAGAGGCTTCAAATGGACTGGCACATACGGATGTATATAGACATATTTTAGAGTCTAGATTCACTCATTTTGCTCTGTATGTAATCACTTGTTGAACTCTCTAAAAGACTAATATTTAGGAATAGAAGGAGTATTTTTGAACTCGTGTCATACATGCATGGGTTGGAAAAATAGATGCACTATACTTATTGGATTGTTGTTGTGTTCGTGCGTGTGTGTCTGTGTGTGTGTGTGTGTGTGTGTGTGTGTGGTCATATGCTTGATACATACAAAGTTTTCTCACCTCCATATTGTTCATCCTTTAAATTTGAATTTGCATTGGAAAACTTACTAGGGATACCATGAAATGTGAAATCCACGTTGAGATCACTATATCACAAATTCACTCTAATTCAACGACTCGTCATAAATCAATTACCACGTTGAGATTAGTATTTGCAAGGAAAATACGGGTATTGTAATACACATAGATTCGTTCGGCAATTTAAAAGGTTCCTTTCGTATTCTCAAATGGTAGGACCCAATGGCATACCAACCAGACCTTGGCTTGTGTTGATCCTAAAAAAACGGGCTCGTGTCCTTCAGTGGTGTGCGTGGTACGCACATTAGGCAACCCCAACCAGTCGAGCCTCAACGTTTCAAGTCGAAATATCTGGCGGCCAGAATTCCAGCCCTAGGAAATTCCCCTCATGTCCCCGGTCCATAATAACTACCGATGAACAACGGAGGGATGCTTTAGTAACTAGACAACGTTACCTACCGTGCCGAGCACGGTTCAATTCCCTCGGTCGCCGCTCATCAATGTCACCCATCAACTGCATTGCCTAGTACTACTACTACTACACCAGGATGAGCACAGAATTGAGCCCGTTTGTTCGTGCCTAGTACTTTTTTGTTCGTGCCTAGTACTTGAGTTAATATATCAGGCAATGCACTGGTACGGATGGATTATCCTTTTACTCCCTCCTTTCCGGTTTATAGGGCTTATCTCAAAATTTTAGTTTTCCCATTTTATAAGTCTCAATTTGGTTGTTCCCCATCATATGTTCAGATTTCAAGGTGCAATAAATCATTACATGCAAGTATTGAGAGAAAATTGACCAATGCATGTACTTTATGCATGCATGCATTGCAATTAATGCATTCGTAAACACAATTTTTGAGGAAAACAAGCGCATTAATTGAGTGGTTTTGCAAACTACAACAATTGTTCCACCACTCACCATCTACCTTGGTTGGTGAGATTTTTGAATTGAGCCCTATAAACCGTAAAGGAGGTTTAACTAAGCAAAATGTTTGACCAAATCCTTTCTTAAGAAATACAACAAGACAGATGTATGGCTTGAAAATTTATTGCATGATGCAGGTTATGATATTGTTTCGAATCCTGGGTCTTAAACTTCAGAAAATCCAAAAAGGAGCATAAATTCTTGAAACTGAGCATGGTCACGTGATATGGCACAAATATTACTTCGTAAGTTTTTTCTTCAATTCGAGACAAGCTGCTTATGACAAGTTGCACAAATGAAGAGCCAAGGTATTTTGGAACAAAGACATGTCACGTTTTTTTAGGGAAAAGACCTGTCACGTTAAGGCGAACGCTTTCACTATTGAAACCGTGGGCGTTTACGTGCCGCCACGAGTCCCCGCTTCTCATCGGCAGGTGCCGTCCCAGCAAGCGTGTGAGTCGACGGGAGGCATGCGAGCAGACCGCTGCGTCGGCTGTCAGGGAGGCGTGCGAGCAGACCGCTGTGCAGACTCACTAGGAGGCGAGCCCTTTGACCAGGCTCCGCCGCCCACCGTCGTCCCAACTGCTCCCACTTTTAATGTCGCCGGCGCCGCAGTTTAAAATCAACCCCGCACTACCCGGTATCGCTACAATCCTCTCTCTTCCTCTCCGATTCTCCTGTCGTCTACCTCCAACTAGCCTGACCTAAACGTACGCCATGCCGCATCACGATGGTCTGCCCTTAGTGTTCCAGTTTCCTGAGGAAGACACCCAGCCGGAGTCTCAAGAACATAGGCGCTTTGGGATGAGCTTGAACTGGCCTTGCGGGAAGGCGCCATGCCTGTCCCCGCTCCCGTTCCGGCTCTCGTCGCCCCGACTACGCCAGCGCCCATCCCCATGGCATTGATTGGCTGGGAGCCGCACATTGTCGCCGAGCTTGATGCCACAGGGTTCCACGAGGTCCTCGCCGACTTTCACGCACCTGTGCACCTGCCAGCGCATGCGCCTGCGCGTGCACTAACACGCCACGCCCGTGCCGGTGCCCGTGCAACTGCCAGCGGATGGGCCTGCGCATGCACTGACGTGCGCGCCCGTGGCGGTGCCCATGCACACGAACGTCTCCGCCGCGCTGTTGACAGCGCATGTCCCCGCGCGGGTGCCAGTGCCCCCCTCAGCGGCATGGATGGCCGCCGTCGACTGCTTCCTTGCACCAACGCTAGTCGCCTCCTCCTGCCAGTTGACTCGCTCTGTAGTCCAGAACATTTTGGCCTTCCTTGAAGCTAGGCCAACGTCTAGGAGTACACCAACAACGGCGCAAGACGCCGCCGTCGCCATCGGTCAGTCGCCCGATGACACATAGAGCACGTCAGAGGAGCCGCTTCCCACCGCGAGACGCCCCTTCCGCCGCCGTGTAATCTAAATTTGCCATGAAAAACGTTCGGATTGCCATGCTTAAAATCCGAACGTTTATCATTTCCGTTTATTTTATATCGATCGTCGTATAATTTAAAGTCGGAGTCAGACTGAACGAAATCTATGGTTTGATTGATTGAATGTTCTGCTAGAGCCGTATCAAATTAAATATAAAACGTCATCAAGCCACATGTATTCCTTGTCATCCAACGACCTAGACTGCTTCAATATCGAGCGCTCAACACATTTAGCGTGCAGTTAATTTCAGGCCAAAAATAGTGCTAATCACATGACAACACGCAAATAATATCCTAGTAGTTAATATCCGCATGCACTTAAAATACTTCCAAATTAACGTGCATTGCACGTACACACTGACTAGTGCTGCTAGTATGTGAAACTGGTGCCGTGACTTGTGAGTTGTGAATGTGTCCAGATATGGTCAACGACAACATCACCCGCGAGTTCTTCCTGTTTGCCCGTGCGTCTAAACACAGAAGGGGAGGAGAGAGAGATAGAGCACACATGGAACCCACCAGTAAGTGAATGCGAATAGTACTAAAAATAATATTAAATGTTATCCATTAATTAGGCTATGGTAATATAAAAAAATAATGTGAACAAAGTGGGTACAACAAACATTGCTATTCTACGTATGTTGCCTATTGACATGCGGCTTGAAGGCTCGGTCGCATGTTCGATCCTCGTCCTTTCTTTTTTAATTTGTATATGGTTCCAAATTTGTTTCATGACGTGTGGGCCCCTTGGTGTGTAGTTTGTAGCACTTTAATTTGTGGGTCAAAATTTGTTCCATTCCAAGTGGACTATCGGTGTGTAGTTTTGTAGCTTATTTATAATAATTAAAGAGAACAACATAGTTTTTTCAATAATACCATGGTGCGATGTTGAAGGTGAGAAAGGATGTGCGAGAGAGCGATGATCGAGCCAGAGGGAAATCAACTAGGGGAGTTGCATGGGTTGCAACGACGTTTGGAGTAGTTGTGGGCCGAATACTATGAAAATATAATCTAAACCGACCGGAATAAATGCCTACACAAATTAATCCAAGGTTGGAGTGCCCCTCGCAATGTAAATAGCTCCGGCTTTGCGAGGGATGGAGAGGTAGTAGCTTCAACGCGTGGAAGATACGGTATGAGAAAGTGAAGTCAATCGAGAGACATATAGATAGAGAGACAAAGTGAGTGTGGTCCGACATTCATTGAACAAATATATATGCTCCAGAGAGATATTGTCCGATTGAGCTTTTGGTAAGGGTGAGGGCTGAGAGATGATCCATTCACAGACGTGTAGATATATTTTGTGCGTGGAAGGAAGAAAGGTCAACCGATCACATAGGGTCACCGTGCGATCGAAAGAGTGAGATGGGTTGGAGAGAGTGACCTAGATAGACGATGTGCGTGAGAGAGTATACAATGTGAATAGGTCGAATTGGGCTCAAACATGGTGATATATCGTTTTTGTCCGAGAAAGAGCGAGGTAAATCGAGACACACACACACACACACAAAGAGACAGACAGAGAGAGAGAGAGAGAGAGAGAGAGAGAGAGAGAGAGAGAGATTGAGTGAGCGTGGCCCACCATGAGGTCGAAAGAGTGGCGACGGCTTGGATGGACTAACCTAGATAGACAATCTGCGTGAGAGAGTATAGAGTGTGTCGATCGAGGCCCGAACAGGGAGATATATCATTTGTGTGTGAAAGAAAATGAGGTTAAACAAGACTCAGATAAAGAGAGCGAGATTGAGAGAGTGTGGCCCGCCGTGCGGAAGAAAGAGTGAGACAGTCTCGAGGGAGTGACCTAGATATACAACGTGCGTTTGTGTGCACGAGAGGTTGGGGGGCTAGATATGCAATGCATGTATTTAGCGCGAGAGGGTGAGAGGGAGAGGGGAGAGAGAGAGAGCTCGACATGGGGTGCAATGGCGGGTGTGTGAGGTAAATACATTTGGTAACAGGAGTGGAAAAAGGGGTTGTGTAGTTGAGAGACTTAGAGATCGAAACATGGAGAGAAAGAATGAACGTGTGTTGGAAACCGATAGCTTGCTAAGGTGGTTAGGAGAGGAAGATTGACCAATACAGGA
>NC_041393.1:561984682-562050099 GCF_002162155.2 Triticum dicoccoides | reverse complement strand
GGGGGGGGACTAAAAACAACATTTGAATGTACATAGTACGAGACTTAATATCGATGTTTCAATTCGGTGTACATTGTAAGATTTGAACCGAGGACCTGGCATACGGGTAATTATTTCGAATTCATGCCATACTAAGTTTCAAAAAGTTGACATTGGCTCAATTTGTTGTGCTATTTTGTAGTTCATATGTTTGAATCCACCCAAAAGTTTTCTCACTACGATGGTGTTCATCATATACATATGAATTTGTATTAAAAAGTAGCGTGGATACAGTGAAATGCGAAATCCACGTTAGAATTGGAGATCACTACGTGGCACACACTCTAATTCAAATAACTAACTACATGACACACACTCTAATTCAAATAACTAATTATGTGACACACTCTAATCCACGTTAGCGTGGGTACCGTTACGATTTTTTTCAAATAACTCCTCATTAATTAATTTATAGTACTCCCTATGTTCACTTTTATAAGACCTTGAAGACATTTCAGACAATGTGCAAAACAGTTCATTTTAAGTTGTTTGAAACGACTTACAAAAGTGAACGGATGGAGTATCTCGTTTCGAATGACTAATTATTGCAAGGAAAACACGGGCATGGTAATACATACAGATTCGTTTGCGAATGAAAGAAGATTTGTTTGCATTCTCAAATGTAGGCGCACCAGGCAGACCAGGGTCATGTCGGGGTGGACGCTGCTTTGGTGCCTTAAAGGCAACAACCCTTGGGTGACTGACATGTGGCCCAGCCACCTATTGGGCCCACATGTCATGGACACAAATGCAGGTGCCTTAAGGCACCGAAGCGTTGTCCTGTTGGGGTGGTCGCGTGTGTCGGACGGACGCGTAGCACCCAGCCACCCACCCCCCTTCCCCCCAAAAAAGGACGACGACAATATAAGTTCGTGCTTCCACGTTTCGGATTGAAATATCTGGCGGCCCCAATTCCAGCCCTGCAAAATCTCTCTTCTCCACCGTCCCCTTCCGCGCCCAGATTGCTCAAATCCCTAATTCGCCGCCATCCCTCGAATCGCCCCTCGCCTCGTCTCTTTCCCCACCGTTCCCCACCTCTGTGCCGGACGACAACGACGAAGACGACGGTCGCGCTTCACCACCGCACCGGAGCTATCTCATCTACGCCCTCGTCCGCTGCACCGGGTGGTCCACCGACAACGTCGGCCGCCGCAACCGACGTGCCTCATAGACACCGAGTTCCACTGCATCAGGTGCGCTTCACCGATGTCGTCTCCCAGCTCACCGGGGTACTTCACCGAGCACATCGTCGCATCTCCGCCCCCCGAGGTCGTTGGGGCTTCACCAACGGTCTCATCCACCGCATCGTAGCGCTCTGCTGCCACTCAAGATCTGCATCCGTGCGCGGCCAACCAACACCAGCACATCACCCTCAACGGCTCTAAAGTGACATGCACTCTAGCTAGGCGAGCATGCCCAAACGCCGGCCCGAACTAGGTATCCACACATCACTCCCTTATGCACTGTTCCGACGATGTTTGGATATCCTTTCACTGCTCTCTTAGCTTACACGCCTATGAAACTCTGACTTTAACTCTTATTTCTTCTGGAGATATCATCTGAAACAAGCAAATCCATTTTTTAGCGAAGCATGACGGGGCTACGGGATCTAGTACATATCCTGCACACCCGTATAACCTTGTAAGTATCTACCCTCCGGTACAACATCAAGGTCGATTCCTCTTATTTGATCAACCATTCGCCGTGTCAAAAATGCAGAGGGGGATGCAAGGAGCACAAGGCCTGCACATCCAAGCAAGTGGTAACATGGACTTGTACATGGAACATCCCAAGCGCAAGCAGAGCTGCAGCGAGCCTGTACAACGAGCTAGCGTAAGTCCCCGCATTTCATTTAATTCGTACTGGCATTCGTGTATGATTTGTGTGCAGTGGCTAATCCATGAATTCAAGTTACCAGGGGCGAACATTTAACTTAAAAAATACGAAGGCACTTGCACTCCAAAAATCAAAATAACTTGAGAAATGTGAAGCTACATGCACTTTGAAAACTAGCTAATGATCCAAAGTAGTTCAGATTATAAACACTAAATGATGCAAGCACCAAAAAACACAAAATGCAACATGGTGTACAAGGACTACAAACATGGTCTGTGCCTGCCTGAATTATTCGTTCTCTGGCTGAAAATATTGAAGTGTAATTGCACGTATAACCAGTGCGCAAATTGCATATCAATATATCTATCCTGCACAAGTATGCCAATAGTTTCAAACAACAGATTAGAAAAGTATTTATGCTATGTTGTCATGATACGGGGACTTTCTGGTAGATGGCCTTGACGTTTCCTCAAGCTATGAAAATGCACTATAATTTGCTTGTCATCAATGCCTGCAAATCTCTGTCTCTCCCAGCATAGTAGATCATCATTAGACACTAAATCCTTCAATGAGCTTGCAAAATGCTTGCATTAGATCCCTCATTAGACACTATATGTTCATCAACAGGAGCATGTAAAATGTTTGCATCAAATCCTTCATTAGCAGTCTGTTCATTAGACACTTCAGGCTCAAGAACAACATGAGCTTGTATGTTTGCATCGGAAACTTTATTAGATACATCAGATTCAGTCAGTTCAATATTGATTGGGGGAGTTATAAAATAAGTAGAAATTGGTTTCATGTTCTCATGGATTCCCTACATACAAGTAGTTTTGCAACACCGTCAGGTTTAACTATTGGCCAGAAATTGAAGAGTTGAATTAGATATAATCAGGGATGTGATGTACCTGCTTGTTGCACATGCTACTCTTGCAAGCTACGACTGTCCGTTTGCGCAAGCTCGATGCCATGCCCGTGCTGCCGCCGCTGCCTCCCATGTAGGCTACACCCAGGGTTGGATCTTCATCTTCTTGTCCTTCCGTTCACTTGAAGCCCGGCGACCGCCCTCCAACGAGGGCGCGAGGAAGTGCCGTGTCAGTCTATCCAGCGGTGGCTAGGTTAGGAGCGAACCAGACTAGAGGCTGCAGCGAATGAATTGGGATTTTTCCTGCTATCGATCAATATGGGAGGCGCTCGTTTGGGCCGCGAGCCTGCTATAGGGTCTGCCTTGCACTTATGTTATTGGCCCATCCAAATTGAAACATTTTTCTTCATTTTTTACATTGCGTGCTCGTGCATTGGGACGAACAAAACTACCGTGGGCCAACCTGGATGACTCAAACTAGGTGCACACTTTCCAGCCACCTAAGGCGGCCGCCCATACCAGCCCCTATGGTGGTGTCGCCCCTTTTTGCGTGTATGATTGTATAGTGAAAAATATTCTAGTGGCGCTTTTGATTTACCCACAGAATGGTTGAATTGCTTGTTTCTATGAACTGAGTTCGCCAATAATGTGAAGGATGCCAGTCTTTTCATCCTATTGTAGATTTCTTAGATCTCGATATGCCAAAAGTAATCGCATGAAATATACAGTAAAAGCCAGTGTGATGTGTTTGGCTACAAGTAGTCTGACTACACGTCCTCATATAACATATCAAGGACGCACCATCTTACCAGATTAACCATTCGACTTACCCATGCAGTGTGGGAAGAAAGAAGTATTGGGACTGCGTATCCAAGCAATTGATGCCATGGACTCCTTTGTACAACCTTGTAAGCGAAAAAGAAGTTGCAGTGTGCATGTACAAAGAACTAGCGTAAGTTCAGTTACCTCCTTCTCGGAATTTTAGTTAGCCACTTATTGCAAAAATGTTCAATTACGTTGCTTGGCTTAATTTAGTTTGCTACTGATTACATAATGGCACAGCCTGTTAATCATATTGTAGACTGCGCCTATCTATGTGTTTGATACTTACTATTAAGAATTACCTGTTTGCCTTAACTTAAATATCTACTTGTTTGTTTAACTGCTTTGCTGCTGCAACAGCGGGTTACTATGATGTTAATAACTACTCCCTCCGTCCCATAATATAGGACATTTTTTGACACTAGCATAGTGTTAAAAAACATCTTACATTATGGGACGGAGGGAGTACTTTTCAGCATCCAATTAAAACTCTTTAATTCATTGTTTGTTTAACTGGTTTGCTATTATAACTCCCAGTTGAGATGTTTTTCTAACTTCAACTTTTCTGAATCCAATCGGAACTTTAATGGCAAAACAGGTTAGCCCAAGATCAAAGAGCGAGGTCCCCATGGACGTTGCATCATCCCGCAGCAGTGGCACCGGCCCAATCGTGCATTATGAATTGCCAACTGTTGATGCTCTAGAGGCTAAACTAGTGGTAGAAAGAGATTCTGCTTCTGCACTTAGAGATGAAGTTGACATGTTGAGGAAGTAAATAGCACAATCACAAGCAGTACTCAAGACAACCCTTAAATATTTGGTGGATTTCAAAATGAAGCAAGCTGAGACTGACCAGATTGTTAAGGTCCTGAAGGAAAAAAGGAAATTAAATTCCTACTTGGTAAATCATAGGTGAAATGTTCTTTCCATAGTTGAATAACCTTTGTGTTGTCTGTTCATGTAATCAATCAAACCATTTGTTTTAGAGATCATGTAATAAATTTTTTTGTTTTTTGGTTTGTAATTTTATTTGAGCACAAGTCTGTATTAATTGATAAGACTCTGAGACATTTCATTTGGATTGTTGTGCCAGACCTACAAATATGCCAATCGGGCTGAATGTGCATTCAACAATAGTAGTAGTATAGATGGGCCATAAGTGGCACGCATCGGAAAGGTTCAAGATGCTGGCTAAAAAAAGATGATGTTGTAGCCAAAAGAAGTACATCGGCCTGGCTTATGTATGTTAGTTGATATTATTGATCCATATACTCTATAAGTGTTTACATGTCTGTTAGTTCTGTACATTCTTGGTTGATTGACTCGGTATTTGAATCTTGATACATCGCTTGTGTACATATCTAAATGGGAGTACACATTATGCTGCGTGTGACATTTGAGTTGGACATGAAGTGTTCCAAATATTTGAATTCACCTTAAACTAGATACTAGTTTCTGAATTTGAGTATCGGCATTTGTAAACCATATTCATATATGACAGTGGAATACATCTTTGTCGTCCTTTTGAAGATATATAAAAACACATAGAACGATTTATAAAGATTCATATAGGAATACAAAATGGATTCGAATTTAGTTGCCAGGGTAAACGTGGATGCTTATTGTCCCAAAATTCGAAAGAAGCTGCAAAATGTCCACTCCCACGTCGGCTGCCCGAAGCCAAGTGTTTGGGAGATGGAAATTACTGTCTACCCATTACACGGACAATCCATCGGCCCGATTTCCACTGCTCTAAATAGGGGTAGGTTAGTAACTTCAATTAGACGTGACACGACCGCCTCTGAGCCAATTCCGACACGGTGGGCGTCAAACATGGGCGGCAAAACACATTTGATTCAAGCTCGTCCGAAAGACCTCTGTTTCTCCCTCCATTCCCCATTCATACACGGTGGGCGGCAAAACAAACTCGACTCGGCCGAAATCGATGTAGGCAAATATTTTCAATAGGGGCAGGTTTGTAACTTCACTCAGACGTGACACAACTGCCCTACCTGTCAGCCCCGTTCATACATCATGGGCGCCAACCATGGGCGCCAACCACCCTCTCCTTGCCTGAAATCGCTCTGGGCAAATATTGGTGAGATGTAAGATTACCGTCCTATCCCCAACCGACGAGACGTCCAAATTTTAAACGGGGGCTAAGTTCGTAACTTTCCCATATTTCAGACACGCGTGTCCCAAAAACATGATTCCCCGTACCTCTCCCTCCATTTTCCCATTCATACACTATCCGTGCTAGAACACCCCATCCCCACACCAGCCTCCGTCCGCCACCCCATCCATCACCGCCGTCCTCCACCACATCCATCGCCACCGTCCTCCACCATGCCGGAGCGCCTACCAAGACCGCGTCGTCCACTGCTAGAGATGGACATTTCTCATCCACGGCGACGGACCAATAGCCTTGCATCGCGTCCTCTCGCTTCATCGGGGCCGTCGTCCTCTTTGTCGGGGCCGCTCACACGACCTTCTCTTCCACCGCAACTGGACTTATCCCCCGATGCACCCGTCTACCATCGCAGATCTGCTTCAACGCCACCGACAGCCATCGCACCCCCGATGCCTACACGGCACCGCAAGAGAGGTGGTACTTCATATCTCCTCAGCTTTTTTATCTCAACCAGAAAATAGATCTTAACTTGGTTACTCTACTTTCTTTTCAGCTCTTAGAATTTAGTTCTTAGTTCGAAGCAAACAAGGGATGCTAAATATAATTTCTCTGGTTTGCAGCTTCAAATCTGCCATGGCACAACCATAATACGATTTAATTGATCATGCTTAGGGTTTAATTGATCATGTTGGTTCCATGGTGGTTTCTTTAATAGAAATCGGAGGGAAAACCCTCTTTTGCTAAAAAATATGCTTAGAGTTTCCCCCTTTTATGATCACTATACAATCAGAATACGTGCTTCGTGTCATAATAACACTGCTCCACGCATCAAGCTAAACAAGCTTAGATGTTCAAATATGAATCTGATATTATTAAAACAGAGTTGTTTAATTGGTCAGCTAAATGTTCCTAAATTAGTTTCAAAAATGCATGTTCGCCGCTCGGGTGTGTATCTCTATAGGGTGCCCATGGTGGGCCAGCCCACCCTAGGATTTTGGGTCGTCCCAGGCCCCGATTCCCCTCTGTTCTGCTGCGCGCTTCCGATCTCTACTCGCCCCCAGCCGTCTGCCTCGCCGGCGATTTGCTGTCCCTGGACGGCATGACTCTAGGAGGAGACGCCGGACTAACAGGAGACCAGGAGCTGCTCGCCCAATAATGTCACCGCTGCCCGGGCACGCCGCCGTGCCTACCTTCCCAGTCCGTTCAGGGCTCAGGCGTGCAGCACCCACCAAGCCAACCCGATTTATCCTGAGATACGTCCTCAACACTCAGCAGCCACTCCTCATCACCCATTTTCTAATTGATTCATTACTCATTAGGCAGGACTGTCATTAGGGTTTGTTATGTGCTCAGTGCTACCTACACTTAATGGTTCAGATGTATTTCGGTAATCTTTAGTACCTCTAAAGTTCACAGGGTTTTCAAAATTCCGGCCCTCGGAACAGAAACTAGTCATTTTGGATTGTTGGCGGTAGTGACATTGACCTAGATTACTACTGCAAGCCAGGTTTGTTGACAATTTTACTTGTCTTTCTTACTCATTCGATATAATATCCAATTATTCACGTCGATTAGTTGCAAACAATAAGTGCTAGACAAACTTATTCATTCAGATTTTGGACGGTCTCTTACTGCAGTTACGATTCTGCATACTTGTCCTAATAAGCTCACAAGTAAATGATTGATTCACTACATCTATGCTTGCCTTGTCATATTTTTTGTTAATATTCTTTTAGGGTGGACCACCCTGTTTCTAAATACTGGAACGGTAGACCTGAGTGAATAGTATTTCTCTATGTGATCTCTTCCATCATGTGTGGGTAACGAACACTGCATTGTATAGAAAGAAAGTGTCATTTCCAGCTTTTACATAGGTTTCGATCTTTTGTGTCGCACTACTTGCTTTGTGTCGCACTACCAACACTCCACCCTTGAAGCTAAACATTACGCCACTCATAATTGCTTAGTTTATTTGTTCAAATACGAATTTCATATGATTCTAATGTTCCTACTTCAGTTTTGAAATGTGTGCCTGCCTGTTATAGAGACATAAGGGGTTTGTATTTCTGTGTGTGGTCTGGTCAGCACGGTTGGGGAGGTGAACTTTGCATATGCAGGGGTTTATAGGGAGACACTCTCCGAGTTGAATCCGCAATGCATTCCATAGATAATCTGACTACTTTTTATGTTTTCATGAATCTCAGATTCTGAACAGCATCATAATGATTATGAGCTTGCGCGCATGAAAAGAATAAAGCAGAACAATGCCATGGCTGTCAAACTTGGCATTAAGGGACTGAAATCAAGTCTGGATGCAATGCAATGCAAATGCTCTCCACCTACAGATTCATGCTCATAATATGATCCTAACAGTGATTCTGAGCTAGAGGGAGACCTAAGTCAATGTAGCTCCCTAGTGGAGGAGTCAGAGGAAGATGCCCTATCTTATTCACCCATCAAGGTACTTGCTCTAACTTTCCAAGGTTACATTACTCGCACATATCTTGCTACTGATGCTTTGCATTGCTTCTACTTTGTTGAACTGCCATTAGCTTAGTTTACACATCGTGTATGTGAATACGCCCTGCCTATCCATTTTCAGTACATATTCCATCTGTCATCATACCATATTTATCCATTCAAATGTTGTTCTTGTGTATCAGACGTTCAAAAGGAAGAGGGCGATTGCTGATCATGGAGGAGCACAAGCAAAGTATTTGGAAAAGGTAGTGGCACCTGGTAAATCAAATAGCCCATTAGGTGTAGCTGCAATATCACCTGACCCACAAAATACCCCAACTCTAGCAGACTCTAGCCCTACACTGGTCATTTCTGATGCCCCAACTCAGCAGACCCCAACTGCAGCAAACAGTATGATTATGCCAGTTGACATAGCACCAATTGTACGACGCAAAACCCACATTCCAGCAAAGAGTACACCAAATCCAGTTGCCAAATCCCTTTTCGAACCAGAGAGAGCCCCAATTGCAACAAATAGGACCCATGTTCCATTTCTTCCCAGTTTAGAAGACGAAGCTTATGTTGTTGTCAGGAACTTTGTGCGCATCTTTCCTTCATGGAAAGATTATACCGCAGACACAGAACAAATTCTAGTCTTCCTCTGCAACTTATGCGTAAGTAATGTACTAATGTTATTCATGGTCATTGCTGCATATGTTTCTGCTGACAGAAGACACAAGATTTCATTCTTTTAAATAGGCGAGGAGCAAACTGGATTGTGATGACGAGCAAGAGTTGGTTGCGCTTTTCAAGCACTCGTTGATGAAGTATCATTCCTACCTGAGGCAAACGCACTTTGATGGCAAGCCTCTGAATGAAATTTCTGTAAAGTCTCCGGTGCTACATTTATCCGACGGTGACTAGAATAATCTTGTTACACATTAGTCTCGGCTGCAGCGTAAGGTACTGTCTATGATATCACATCACAATTTGAACTACATTTCTACATTTGCCTTAATGTCTCACTTGTACGAAAACTTTTAGCAGAAGAACATTCGTTCTCAAGGGACCACAGAATCTCGCAACTATACTGCACACTACATTGCTCTCGTGAGTACCTCTTGCCTGTATGACCATACTTACTTTCATAGCTGTTTGATTATGTAGCATCACTGCACATGTTAGCCTTGTAATCGCCCATTTGGTGGACATTATAAGATCCGTATAGAGTCTTACACAAATTTAGAATCAACCCAATGCTTTTGAAGAGGTTTAGCTCTGCAGTCCTCTTGTAAGGACTGAACGTGGTCTATCACTGTACTTACATTAACAACTACTCCCTCCGTCCCATAATATAAGAAAGTTTTGTACAGTACAACAGTGTTCAAAACACTCTTGTATTATGGGAAGAGGGATTGGTTCATTTTGTAGCATTCTGCATCTTATCTCCCTTGCCCACCATTTACTAAAAAAGATCAGATCTATATTTAATCTTACCAACAAGTAGAACACACAGACAATGCCAGTGCAGAAGTGTAGCCCATTGCTCTTGTCAGTACATTTTGTCCTGTAACGCTTGTACTTCCAGGGATTGGTAGTTGATTATGTAGCATCAATCTGCATCTTATCTTCATTATCCTCTATCCCTTCCAGTATTATCATATCTATAATTACTCTCTACAAAATGTAGAGTACAGGCAATGCTTATGAAGAAGATTCTGTGCTGAAATTCTTGAGTTGCCATTCCCTTGACATGGAGAAGGGCATTATAAAGCCGGTGTTAACTGTTAATGTAAGTCAGTCCTTCTAAAGCCTTTATCCTCAACTGCTGTTTAATTTGCTCATACTCCCTATCGTTTACTGCTGTTTAGTTTGCTGTTTCTACCAAAATGCATGTTCCTAAGAACCGTAAGTTCTAAGTTTTACTTGTAAAACCAAATTTCTTATTCATACCATGCACATTACTTAATACTCCCTATATGTATGCTTGGTTTTGTGGATCTATAATCCAGTGTGTGGTGAAGCAGCCCACGTTTGCACCTTGTGATCTCCTGTTTTATCTTACTGATGTGGCTGATGATATGAACAACATGCCATGCACATTATCCAAAATAGATACAATGATTTTCTTTGCCCTTCATCTATGCTTGTTATGTTGACATCGTAATCCAGTAGTGTGGTGAAGCTCCCCACATTATGAACAATGCCAAATTATGCTATTGATATTTTGAACTTACTCTTTATTTTCTAATTTGAAATTGGATAGAATTGATAGAACAGTTATCATCTTTATTTATACACGTGCAAAACCTGTCATCTCTCTGCTTTGTTTCAGGGTGATATGCCTGATGGCATGCACAAGTCTGCTAAAGGCTGTGAGAAAAACCCAACATATATTGCAGCAAAGAAGGCAAAACATCTTGAAGATAGCGAGACAACCCCAAAGTCTTGTCTTGATGCAGTGTTCAAGTTACTTGAGACTAACAGTCAGACAAGCTCACAGAATTCGTTGTCTGAATCAGTTCGACTTCTTCAGTCCCAAGTTCTAGCAGAAAGGCATTCTGCAACTCAACTTCGACTTGAAGTCCTATCTCTAAGAAAGATTGCAAAGAACACCAATGAGAACCTCATCCCTAAAGCTACACCTGGAAGCTATGACCGACATGCTAGGCCGGTCTCACAGCCTTGCTCAGCAGCTTGCGCAGCAGTTCCCCCGCAAGGCTAACCTTTCTTGAACTGTCTTGGAAGTGGTCTCGGTTCAGTATTATTTTGTTACGCTACAATGGTGCCCAGTTTTTGTAATCTGCTTCTTCGTTGCGCTTTATGATCACTGGTGGCGAACTTCGATGCCCAGTGGATGTAATATACCTCAAATCCTTTATTGTATAGTGTAGGTTTATTCTTAGTTACTATGCCATAATTTCTTTATTGTGTAGAGTAGGTTTGTTCTTAATTCCTACTAGTTACTGCCATCATCCGCTATCTGAAAAAAATCAGATGTAGTCGACCGGGCCGAAACATTCGATAACGGGCTAGGTTTTTAGCGGGCCACAATTGGACCGGCCCGCGTCTTTCTTGGGCCCGAATGATTGGGGCCTTCACACATTGCGCCAGGCCCAAACTTACACCGGCCTATATTTTAGTTGGGCCTTTTGTCGACCCAGCGCTTAGTTCGGCCCAGGTAGCGTTGGGCCATTAACAGGCTGAATATTGTACTGGCCTGTTACGGCCGAGATGAAACCACGGGCCTTTAGCAGGCTAAAATGCATGTTGGGACTCAATTTTCACTAGTCGTCGACGGGCCTTCAGCAGGTCGAAATGTAGACCGGGCTGTTATGGGCCCAGTTAGCTCACGGGCCGTTACCAGGCCGAAACATATCTCGGTCCTTAGTTGGCCCACTGATATCATGGGCCTTTAAGAGGCCGAAAGCTTAGTACAGGCATCAACAGGCCGAATTACGCGACAGGCCTTTAACAGGCCCAAAGTCACGTTGGGCTTAACTGTTGCCACCTTTAACACGAGCCGTTAGTGGGCCCGATGTACCGTCGGACCATATATGGCCCATGGGCAGCACAGGCCATTCCCAAGCTAAAAGTCACACCAGGCTGAAATGGGCCCATGTCTACATCAGGCCTCTAACAGGCCGAAAGTCACTGGGCTGTAGTTGGCCCCGAATATTCGGCGAACAATTAACGGGCCAGATCTGGCTTCGGGCCGCAAATGGGCCCAAATATTGGGCAAACAATTAACGAGCCAGATCTGGCTTCAGGCCGTAAATGTGCCCAAATATTGGGCGAACAATTAATGGGCCAGATCTGGTTTCGGGCTGTAAATGGGCCTTTATTAAGCAGGCCGTTATTTGGCTGGCCCACTAGTACCTAATTAGGTTCTACGGGCCTTTGACTGGGTCGGCCTTTTTAACCTATATGGGCCTCTGTTGGGCCCAGCCACGTGTCAACGTACCATAGGCATGTCTCCTCCAATGGACGGGCGACATCTGGCCCACTGACGAGCTGACAGGTGTTCCCTTCGGCCAATCAGAATTTTACACGTGGAAATTTCCCATTGGTCGGGGCTGTTAACGGGTTATCGGATCCAAAACCTGACCCGATAGCTTAACGGCGTTCCGTTACGGTGGATGCCACGTGTCGGTCACCCTTGACGAAAGCACTTCTGTGACGCGCGATTTATCGTCATGGAAGTGGACACTTCCGTGATGATAATTTTGGGAATGTCATGGAACACTTCTACGATGACACAGGTATGACTATCTTGATTCTGTCATAAATTTGTCATGGATGTACATGCATGACAAAAAACACTACATATTGTGACAAATACGTATCATCACGGAAGTGTATTCTTTTTGTAGTGATGGTTGCTTCTTCCGACTAACTTCCTGTGTGATTTGACTGCTCCTTAGTGGCCCCTACACGTACTCGCCCTACGTGTATGCAACAGTCACACGTACACATGGACGCAAAAATGCGTGCCACACCCTAATGCATGCATGTACGAGCACACGACGAAACACACACGGGCACTCCCAAGTGCAAAACCTACACGTGCATGCACACACATACTTAGTCAGGGTGAGCTAGTGACCATATAAACACCAGAAAATATATATATATTGAGCGCAATGAGCGTATTATGAAGTTCACTGACCGTATTTTTACAAATATACAGTGACAGACAGTGTATTTGTCTCGTTTGAAATTAAGCCATATTAACCGGAGAGGAGGCAGTATGGACTAGCATTACTTTGCTGTGTCCCGTCAACTTGCCGAACAAGGAGAAGGTTGCAGGACGGGAGAAGCTTGTGCGCGGTGGCTCGCAGGACAAGGAGAAATTTTTGACTAATGCAAGCTCTCCCTCGCTCAGGCGGTGGACGTGCAACAGTTAATTCAGTGTCAGATTGCCAGAAGGATACACTATACTACTAGTACTACTTCTTGTTCGACTTCCCGAATAGGTGAACAACCAAGCGCAAAGTTTACTAGTAGTACTAATACTACTACTATAGTCTATAGAGGTATGTACTATACTAGTACTAGGAACCGGATGGAGGAGCGTTTGCACTCTTATAATAATTTTAAAATGTGATAAAGCAATCTTCAACACATTTGGTTCTCTTCGAGGGTTCTCGCATGTGATAATGGAAGTTGATTGCATGGAACACTCGCCACAATTCTCGCTTAATTCTGGCTCATATCCTGTTACAAATAGGAGCGCTCGGTAATATTTCCTCTTTTTTTGTTATTCAGCAAGTAAACAGGTCAGCAAACCTTGCGGCACATCTTCGTGCGAACCATGCTTGCTGCACTTTGAATGTGGCGCCGATCTGGCTTGATGAAACACCTCGCTTCCTACTTCTTTTTTTGCGGGGTACCTCACTTCCTAGTGACCAGTGTCTTGGCTGGTCGTCCTAAGGATGCTTATATATGAATAAAGCTCTTTCATTTACCCGCAAAAAATATTAAGCCATATTAACCGGAAAGTAGGGAGTATGGACTAGCACTACTTTTTGGTGTGTCCCGTCAACTCGCAGAATGAGGAGAAGCTTGCAGGACAAGGTGAAGCTCGCTTTCGCCTTTTGACTAATGCAACCTACCCTCGGTGGACATGCATCAGTCCATTCGTTGTCAGATTGTCAGAGGCATACACTGTAGTACCCAACATGCGGAGTACCATCACTGTTCGACTTCACGAAGAGGCGAAGAGCCAAGCGCAAGGTTTAGTAGTACGAGTAGTACTACTACTAGAACCGCATGGTGGAGCGTCTGTACTCTTATTTTTTTTAATCTTTGATAAAGTAAAAGTTTATTCTAGAGATGGGCGGAAAATGACAGCCCAACATGTAATGATGATATCGATCAACCAACCATGCTCGAATATATCTTGGCCTTCGTGCGAGCCCGTCTGTGTGTTCTCGCTCCTCGTCTCTCTCAAGGAACGGCGGGTCAGCTCTTTGCCTTCAATTGAGATCGGTTTACTCACACTCATGTCCCACATGTTAGTGATATGCCAAGAGGAGGTGCGTTGACCGAATAGCCATACGCATACTTGGTTTTGCACCTTCATACTACTCCTCCCACCGTCACAGTTTACAGGGCGCGCTTCATTATGATGCATTTCTCTCAATGCATTTACACCACCGGAGAGACTTTAGATGTGTTTGGTTTAATGCTCAATTAATTAGGGCGTGGTAACCGCAATCAAGTCCACAATTTTCTCTCGATGTACTCCCTCCTTTCCGGTTTATAGGGCTTATCTCAAAATTTTAGTTTTTCCATTTTATAAGGTTCAATTTGGTTGTTTTCTATCACATGTTTAGATTCCATGGTGCATTAAATCATTGCATGCAAGTATTAAGAGAAAATTGGCCAATGCATGTACTTTATTCATGCATGCATTGCAATTAATGCATTGATAAACCTAATTTTTTGAGGAAAACAGGAGCATTAATTAGGTGCTTTTGCAAAACTACAAAAAGTATTCCACCACTCGCCATCTACCTTGATTGGTGAGATTTTTTAATTGAGCACTATAAATCGGAAATGAGGGAGTACTACTACGTAGTGGAGTAAGTGCATGCATGTGTGTACCTGGGGTGGAAGCACTGCATGCATGTGTGTACGCATTATTCCCTCTAGTAATAGACGCCGTGCTATAACTACCAATGCTATTTTTCAGGCCGATCACTAGTCGCCTTGGTCCCACAGATTTTTTTTTTCTTTTTTCTGAAGCGCGCTCTATAAACAGTGACGGATGGAGTAGTATGAGCGGATTCAAAGAAGAGCGTATTGATGGTTGCTTCTTCCGAGCAACTTACAGTGGGAAAGGTGGGGCTTATGATTTGACTGCTCATTACTCACTATTAATGCGGCGCAACGACCGGGCTGAGTATCCCATGCGGTTGTGCACTACCCCCTCGGTTCTTAAATATACTCTGGAGTATTTGTCTTTCTAGAGATTTCAACAAGTGACTACTCAAATATTTGTCTTTTTAGAGATTCAAATGGACTACTACATACAGATGTATATAGACATATTTTAGAGTGTAGATTCACTCTTTTTGCTCTGTATGTAGTCACTTGTTGAAATCTCTAGAAAGACGAATAGAGTATTTAGGAACGGAGGGAGTATGCATACGAAGCAAAATGAGTGAATCTACACTCTAAAATATGCACATTTGAAATTTGTAAAAAGACAAATATTTAGGAACGAAGGAGTATAATTTTGTGCATGTCACATGGACCGGGATGCTAAAGAGGCTTCTGGCAATGCTATCAAGCTTCCAGCATTTGTTTACATAATTGACGTACTATACAGATAATTTTCCAGCGACATGAAATTGTACAATGGTGTGAGCTTTCAGCTTTTGTTTCATGTGTCTTGCCATCGATGCTCTTTCGGAAACAATAAAAAACTAACTTCCTTGCTAATGCATCTCAATTATTAGCAGATCAAAGCTAATATTTACATCACAACTGAAGACAGAGTTGTGAGAAGGTGTTAAATTAAAATTGATCCATGCTTTCATTGGCGGCAACGTCCCCCCAGCTCTGTCTAAATCAACAAGACATGTTGGGAAAAAAGTAGCTGTCTAGAGCATGCAACATTCCGATCATTTTATGCAGTTCCACTAAAATAGGGCTGAGCGTCCCTGTTCCAAAGATATTAAGTGTGATTACGATAATAGAGGACTGTTGATTAAACAATAAACACACAAATAGAAGCCGGTCACCTTTGCAGTCTCTCTTAAGACTAACTAGTTGGAGAAGATTAGGCTCAGAGTTGGATGAGGAGGATAGAGCAAAACCAATCTCCCTTTGTGCAGTCGCACTGAAATGTAGAGACGTTGCCCGTGTGACATTTTAGTACAACTGCACAAAACACTCTTAAGAAAAAAGTGATTTGTGTCGTTCACCAAAAGGTCGCAATAGCAACGAGGTGAAATGGATAGCCCTGTTTGCAAAAAAGAGGTAGAAAGGAAACAATTACTAGCCAATAACACTTGATGACACATGTGACGACAAAAAAGAAGCATATTCCATTTCCTAAGGGAAGATAACAACACAGTTGTGCTTGTCTAAAACGGTGTGTGGATGAGATTGCAATATGGAAAGTACGCCGGACGAGCTACGCTTTGGGCAATGAACTATGGAAGGTCCACATGCGGCGATGTGGGAAGACGGGCAGTGGAGCAAGGCCGGAGGGGATACCTAGAGGTCGTCGGGATGTAACTAGGTGAGCGGCGGCAGGCGGAATCTTCCCATACTGCGACAGTGAGCAGGTGGCGTAGGCCCTACCGTGCCGGAGCTTGATAAGAGAGAACGTCGTGTACCGCAGATCGGGACGTGCTGCCTCGGCACCATTGAACGGAGAAACGATGCACTTCCTCCCTTTCCCCCGGCGGATGGGATGCGGCCGGATCAGTGACCAACGATGAGAGAGAGAGAGGCCACCACAGCCTTGTGTGAGATACTCTGAAGAGAGACAAACCAGGCAGGCAGGCTCCATTGTATATAGTGGAGCGAACTACCTTTTTCTCCATAAAAATCATTTTATATTCTATGTACATGCCATTGAGCGCTATAACTTTATTTAGAAATAACGCAGCAACACGTCAAGTCGAACTTTATTTCGTGCATGCGTGGTACACGACCTTCCTAGGTAAACAACCGCTACACGCGTTCAAATTAGCACATGGGCTGCCATTTCGTAAAGAAATGAGCTCCACCATGTACCCGCGCGGGTGTGGCTGGGCACGAAGCGTGAGTACGTGCACGGTGCACCTATTCTCTTCTTGTACATGTACACCACCTACGTGGGATTGTGTGAGAGAGATACAAACCTAGAGAGATATAGTGTGTGGGTTCGTGAGAGTTTTTTGGGGGCGGGGGGTCAATAAAAAATGTAACATATGCAATGTGTGTGAAATAGAGTCCTAGATATAACATATATAGAGAGGGGGTGATCCACGAGAAGAGAGTGGAGGTATCATTGGCTTGAGGTGTCCATAGAATCGAAGAGAGGGATGATGTGTGTGTGTGTGCGCGCGCGCACGATCAATAAATAGTGCCATCAAATTTGTGTGTGCCCACGTCAAAGATATAGAGTGGCTGGCCTACTGGAACGTGAGAGGGGACATGTGCAGTTTGTCTCTGTGGCATGGATACCTACCTGCAGCGCTCGACTATTGGTGTGTGGTGTGGGAAGAGGGAGGCCCAATTAACTATAGAGGTACAATGGCTGGTATATGTGTGGAGGAGGAGAGAGACCTACCTCATGTATTAAGGAGATCGATCTACCTCATGTATTAAGGGAGATCGATTGGCATCCATGCATATGTGCAGGAGAGGAATAAGGTTGGGAGAGAGACAGAGCTAGAGTGTTGGAGGGGGTGGTAGTGGAGTTGCTTCTAACCAATGGTGGGATAGGATTGCTAGACAAACGGAGGGCACGCCGGCAATATCAATAAGAGAGGAGATGGCTGCTTGTTGTATGTGCACGTGCGTGTGAGAGACGGGTCAGGAGGCATGCACGAATGATGAGGGGGGACGATATGGCTGTGGTAAGCAGATGTAACTACATAGGAAGATCAATCGCCCTTTGTTAGAGAAAGGAGAGACATAACTTGTGAGGTACGTCGATTGATGGGGGGGAATAGTTAAAATCGATCTAGGTATATGTTGGGAGATCGATCGGTATACATGCATGTGTGTGTTAGAAGAAAATGAGGCACGAGGAGAAGGATAGAGAGAGAGGGATGCATCTAGGAGGTGGTGCGAGAGGCATACTATATTGAGGGGGAAGGAGTGTGTGAGTACGAGATCGATGAAAAGAGTGGTGGGAGTGAGGCATGGACGATGATAAGAGAAGAGGGGAAGCTTGTGTTTGTGCTAGGCACACCTGGCTAGAGGGGCATATCGATTGATGTGTGCCGTAAAGAAGGAGTTGGGGGGCCTACACACACCGTGGGTGAACAACCTAAAGTGAAAAGACGAATTTGCGTGATGGAGCTAGAGAATGCTGAGGGAGGGTGAGAGGGATGCGGGCGTGTGCATGCACGAGATAAAGTTAGCGCTACCTACAAAGATAAGAGGATTGTGTGGGTGTAAAAGACGAATAGAGATCATACTTCATTATAAAAAGTGAAATCGGATATTTGAAGAATTTATCATAGTGTTTTAAACCGACGCATGTGTGAATATATATAATGGTCATACACATGGTGTGGTTATGAACATGTTATATTATATTTTATCTCTACTCTTATAAAAAACGAAGTTGTTGATGATGATGTGCCTGCCATCCTGCAATATAGGCCGTCCGATTTATATCTGGCGGATAGGAAGGAAACTATGGCAATTTTGAAAAAATATACCCACACCCCTCTCCATATTTGCAAATTAGGCCCCTTGATCATGTTGATGTTCTGTGGAACGCATGGGCATCTTGCTAGTACTACGTATAATACATAGAACATTGATTATAATTTGGGCTAATGTGTGGCTTTTGCAGCTCAGGTCTAAATACTTGTCATAATTTAGGGGGCGGGGCACTATACTTTGTGTGATAAACACGGTGTACGTATGGAACATGGTTTAGATTACGAACATATAGTTAGTACATCAAATGTATTATTATTTGGAATCAACATCAAGTGTATTCAAAAAAATAGAATTCGAGTTCATGTAGTACATATAGTTCATATCTATTTCTATAGTAATCATGTGGTGTGTTATTAAGGTAATACACAAATGATGGTTGAAGTTGGCAACAATCATGACTGTAGATTCTTATTGAAATAGAGAAACAAATTCAAATTTAGTTCGAATTGCAGCGGAAGTATAGACATTTGGAATGCACTAAAATGTTGGTATGAGTAGGTTACATGCATTATACAGCAAGCGAAAAAATTTAATTGGACATAACATGGATTCATACTCCCTCCTTCCATCTATATAGGGCGTAATGAGATTTTTAAGACCGCCATTGACTATTGACAAGATTAATAGTACATAACATGCACAATATGAAAATTATATCATTGAAAGAACCTTTCACAGACGAATTTAACGGTGTGCTTTGTGTAAGTTGCATGTCATATATTATTGCACTAATATTTGGTCAAAGTTAGCATCGAAAAACGCATTAGGCCCTATATAGATGGAAGGAGGGAGTAGCTTTGAATAGCATTTGTATAGTAAAACGGGGCAAGACTCTCTCTTTGTATGGAGTGAATAGTTTTCTTTTTTTGTTTTCTTTTTGGTTGAGGGAAGTGTGAATTCATTTGGTAAGTACAAGTACAATATTACTACACATTAGGCTTGTCCCTGAAATTCAACCTGCGGCTTGTTATATCACGAAAATTCAGATATCGTGCTCCCAAAACTGGCGCCTTCACAACCCGCGCCTTGCTATCCCGAAATTACAACGCGCGCGAAAACTCCCTCCAACTGCCAAATCCCGACACGCGAAATCCCCCTTCTAACCCTGAGCCAAAAGGGCCGCTAGTTCAAATCAGTGGGGGGTACTTTTGAAACACTCCCTACGTTTTGGACAAGCGCGTCCCTAAGTGATGCTTCACCCCCTCCCATCGCCCCCTTTTCACCATTTGAAATCCCAGGCCGCCATAACCTCTCCGCTCTAGCCGTGAAACCCCACCCTCCTCCGTCCACCACCTCACCGCTGCCCAGCCGGAGCCTCTTCCCCGACGACGTCGTCCACCGCAATAGCTGACGTCCCTCGTCCACCTCCCTGGATGAGGATTCGTCGTCCATCTCGTCGTCCCGCCAGTTCAGCCGCCCCGTCCTCCACCTCCAAGGAGCTGCTCCGACGATCGCCTCGTCTATCGCGGCTGCTCCATCCCCGCAGTGCCGCCTTTACCTGCTCCACCGGAACTACAGCATCCTCACCGACTCCTCGGACGAAGCCGAGTCCTACTCGGCGCCACCAAAGAGGTTGTACACTCATCGCATTGCACCTTCTCCTTAACTCGACCACCCGGCGGCGACGGTGCTCAATCCCGCACCCCCATGGAGCGGCTCCCTTGAAGCCGGTGCCGCGAGCGACATCTCCACGACGGCTCTCCCCTAGTGCGAGGCCCCTTTGGCGGCGGCGTCCATACCAGCCGGATCTGCTGCTGCTGCTCCGGCTCTCGCTCGCTCGCTCGCGCTGCTGTTGTTGCTCCGGCTCTCGCTCGATCGCTTGCTCGCCCAACTGCTGCTTGTGCTCTCCCCCTCGCTCGTGCTGCTGCTCTGCTCCGATTTAGCCACACTTCAGTCGACTGGATCGACTTTTGGGTCAGTCGATTTTTAGGGGTTGGGGGGGTTCGCCGGAGTTAAGAAAGAACCACCCGCAGCGGGGACGGGGGCTCACCGGAGAGGTACCCCACTATCTATCTTAGGGTTCAGGGTGGGGGGGCTGGCCGAGGCGGCGGTGGGGAGTTGTTTTGGGGCTGCGAGGCAGCGCTGGGGCCGGCGGTTCGGCCGGTGGTGGCTGGCAACACAGGGGGGGTGCAGGTTGAAGATGAACTGCAGGCCCTCCCTAAACTACATGTCAAGTGCCTCTCTGCTACCATTGCGTTCAATTTCGACATTAGCATTCAGATTCCACAGTAAATTTCAGTTTCGACAGTTAAGTTCAGAGTCAACAATTTTTACCTCATCTGTTGTAGTTAGATGGTTTTTGGTGATGTAAATTTTACATCTATTTTACATCATCTATTGGATATGCTATTAGAATCCCACTTGAGATTGAAGATGTCTGTCTTGTGCTGCTTCAGCCTTGATTTCTTACGGCTCACCGGTGCTGCTCCAACAACAGAACGATCCATCACAACAGAGCAGTGCCCTGGACGCCATCTATAGATTCCTCAGATCTTCCTTCACACCTCCGACAGCCACCTCTGCCTCAACTGCTTCAGCGACCAACCCAGTGATGTTGAGGTCGACACGGCTACAGCAAAGAGGTTGTACACTTGTTGCATCACTTTTTACTATACATTCAGGTCAATCCATTAGGGATATTTTGGTTCAACGGAAAAACATAGCAATAGGGAATTTTCCAATGGCACTCTACTATTCAGTTATTCATGATTTTTGTTGAAAGGAATGAAGCAAAACATCCACATGGACCTACTTTTCAAAATCCTATGCATGAAAACAAGACCAAGTGCATTAGTGGCAGAATAACATTCTAACTGTACACACTTTCATATGGTTTCACTTTATTTTGGCCATGTTTCTTTGCATTCCTCTGCTCTTCCAATTCCTATAAACCAAACACCCAAGTTGACAGAAATCATGTGTTTACAAATGCTCTGTTTACCATGTGCATTCCTATCCTATTCCGGTGTTTTTCCTATCACTGCATTTTAAGAATCATGCAAGCCAAATGAGCCCTTACAGAATTACTTCAGTTATAGGTAGGTGTCGAAGGGAACTTTGTGCGGTTTGTCCTGCTCCTGCCGCGATGTCGTCCACCTCACCTGAGCTGCTCCATCGACAGAAGCATCCACCAAACCAGACATCACGACTCCTGACTGTCTTTCGCCACCTCAGATCTCCTTCCCTGCCGCCGGCACCCACCGCAACGGCATCACCATCATCAACTCAGCATATGAACCTGAGGAGTACATGGGTCCACAAGAGAGGTCGCAATCTTTTGTTTCTGCTTTTGTTATGCATTGCTTAAAATTACCTGCTACTTTATCATCCTGTTCACCTCTTGGACTCCAAGTCAAGTCCAAATTAATGTTCAAACTTGAGTTCTAAATTAGTTGTGGGGCACATATCGAGGCAGCAATGAATAGTATGTTTGTCTAATATCTGGTTCACCTAGGGTATGCCTATGTTGTTCATCTTGGGTGGGAAACAAATAGTAAAGCAATCATCATCTGTCTTCTTATTAATTTAAAGCAATCATCAGCCTGCTATCATTATTTTTGGATCCACCCACTGGTTGTTACCGTCACTCTAAATTTCTGCATGCTCTCCTTACATAATCTCACCATATTGTTTTCGTATGCATGTCAGATATTGTACACAGTCATGCTGAACATGTAGAGAAAAAGAGAAGAGTTTTGCGTGGCAATACAATGTCATGCAGACATCGCTCCATGGTGGGTTCAATGGCAAACCCTCCCCATCCCTCTCCAGATTGTAATCCAGAGGAAGATATCTGTTCTGAGGCGGATTCAGAGGCCGCTAACCACTCCTATTTACCCCCCAAGGTGTTTTCTCTACCTTGGCATGATGATGTTAATCATATCATGCATATGTTGCCTTGCAGTGCCTACTGTCATCTGCTTAGTTTAGACATGTTTTGTAATGCCACCTGTTTAGTTTCTATATCATATATGGGAATTATGCAGTCTCATGTCTTTTAGTAAGCCATAATATATGTGAAATGTGCAATGCCATCCTGTTTAACCAGGCATCCTATAGTTGAATGATATCTTGCCCATCCTTTTCTTCATTACATTTCCATTTGTCGACAATGTTTGTACATTAAAATACTCTTCCTGTGAATCAGCCATTTGGGTGGGAGATGGAAAAATCTGGAGTGAAAACAAGGCCTTCGGAGCAGACAGTGCTACCTGTCAAAGCAGATCTCTTGTTGGGTCCCGATAGCTCCTCAGAGATGGATTCAGAGACAGATGACCAGTCCTATTCCCCCACCAAGGTGTATGCTCAAACTTGGCATGATTATACTGCTCATATCATGCATATGGTGTCTTGCATTGCATAGTTTACACATCATATACTCAATATTCAATACCATGTTCTTAGTTCAGACATCATATCGAATGCCCTCTGTTTAGCATATAAATCACATATGTGAATTAAATGATGCGATCCTGATTACTTAGATACCATGTAGGTGAATTATGTCATGTGATCCTGTTTAGTTATTCATCATATCTTTGAATTATGTTATGTTATGCTATCCAGTTTAGATAGACATCATATATGTGAAATTATGTCATGCTATCCGTTTTAGTTAAACAATATACATGTCAACTATTTCATGCTTTTTTCCACACTATCTATTACGTCTGTCTCTCATACAATGTCTGTACATTCAATTATGTTTCCTGTTTATCACCCATTTGAATTGGAGCGGGTGATGCCAGTATCCAGCGGACTAAAAACACGGTCTTCAAATAAAACAGTGCTACCTCTTGGTGGAGATAGCACCCCGGTTGTACATGCACAAGAACTAGCCCTACCACACATAACCCAAACTCTCGCAGATTGTACCCCTACTGTGATGGACAGGGAACCAGCTTCACCCAATCTAACCCCAACCCCAGCAGATAGTAACCCAGTTCCTATTGACACAACACCATCTCCACCACAGAGCTCCCAAACAAGAGCAGTTAGTAAGGCAGCTCCAGTGCCCAAAGGGCTAGTACTACCACGGCGAACCCCAACTCCACCAGTTAGTACGCCTATTCCTGTGGAGGAAGCACAACCAGCTAGTCGTAGTTTAGCAGCTATCGCATTTGATGTTGTTAAATCATATGTGCATATCTTCCCATCTTGGAAATATTATACTGAACATGAAGGAAAATGCCAGTTGCAGGTGTTTGTCCAGGAGTTGTGTGTAAGTAATGTTATTCATGGCAATTACTTTTCTTTGTCACATACATCCTACCTCCATGATGGTTATAATACAGCAAATTTTTCTCGGTTTTCTCTATAGAGAAGGACCGATTTGGAAACTCAAGATGAGGTAACCTGTGCTAATACCTCTGCTATCTTCAAGAATGCTTGGTGGCAGTATCGGAATTACCTAAAGAAAACGTACTTCACCGGCAAAGAAACTCATCAAATTCCCTTACGTTCTCCTGAGACGCATTTACTGGACGATGACTGTGAACGCCTTGTTCTGTGTTGGTCCCGAACCATGAATGTGGTAAGGTCTATGAGCTCATTTTCTATTTTTAAGTACTATATTCTTGCGTCTTACTGTACTCTGTTCATGTAGAACAAGTGCCTAAACCTGAAGAACAACTGTTCTAATTTAAGATTACATTGCTATCATAGTTCAAAAAAGCGCTAGGCGTTAATTGTGCCTTTTGCCACCACCTTGCGCTTTACTGACCAAAGCACATGCTTATGCGCAGTTATGCACAGATTAAGCGTACTTATGTGCAATGCGTTTTGCCAACGCCTAGAGCCTAGGCACGCCTTTTTTAACTATGATTGCTATCGTGCATACTGTTATGCTCTTGTATCACTGTATTTACTCATACAAAATTATTTTTAAATTGAAGGATCCAATTGAAACTCCAATGGCACAGCAGGTATGTTCACGCATGTTTCTTTAACAGGTTTGCTCTTATCAATAGCTCTGTTGATTTCAATTTCAATTGTGTATACAGTTGACTTCTCATATCATGCATATTACTAGCATCACAACAGAGCCAATAGTGTTGTTGTACATGTAGACCCGTGGTACCCATCTGAAATCTTGTTGTGTCGTGTAGTTTCCCACGCTTTGTATTCTTTCACTGCTGCTTTGTCTTGAACTGATATAATTTGAACCGTGTCTCTATTTTTATTTGGCAAGACAATCCAGTGACCATAGGACATAGATATATGTTTGTTTGATGCTTTTATTATGTACTAGTACTTGGCAATAGAAGAATTGGTAGTTTAATCTTGTCCACCTTACTAATGAACTGGTTCACCGAAATGAGTTTTATATACTAGTACATGCTAAACATGTTATGTGTCTGCTTGTTTCTTCTTTTATAATGCTGACAAAATATTGGGGAAGAGTGCCTTATTAAGCAATGGTAAAGGAAGTAATGCAGATAAGGTTCAGGATAGTGACACATCCTTGTTGGTCTCCAACAAAGCTGATAAAACAGCTAAGGAAGACTATATTGAAGACAATGAGACAACCCCAAAGTCCTGTCTTGGTTTAGTGTTTGAGTTACTGGCCACTACCACTTGCACAAGCTATTCAAACTCACTGTCTGAATCAATTCGGTTTCTTGAGTCTCAACTACAAGCTGAAAGACAGCGATCAGCTGTGCTGCGATAAGAAGTGGAAGGACTGCAGAAGTCCCTGGAGCATTCAGATGCATACTTTCTGGTGCAACAACAAGCGTTGGAGGATTTTAGCGCCAAACAGGACAAAGCTAATAAGCTTGCTAAGCTTATTGCCAGCATGGTGGATACCAAGGATAATGTTTCTTGAGCTCTTCTGAAGTTGTTTCAGTTATGCTCTTGTTTTGCTGCCGCGTTTATTTGCACTGGTGGCCAATTTTGACGGCCAGTGTATGTAATATGCTGCTTGTTCCCTATATTTGCACTGGTGGCAAACTTTGATGCCCAGTGGATGTAATATGTGTAATAGCGGTAATAGGCTAGCGTTAATTGCTTGCATATGTATTTCCTCATTGTCTTGTTTAGTTGTTTGCTCTTAGTCACTGCGGTTCTTTTTCTGTGTTTTTCTAGTGGCCACAATAGCCTATTTTTGGTAACTAGGCCAAAATAATCATGGCAGCACATGGACTGTTGTAACCATGGGCCTCCTGCGGGCCGTATGATCCATGGGACTTCTACGGGCGTAGGATCCATTGGCCTTCTGTGCGGGCCGTAGGATCCATGGTCCTTCTACGGGCCGTAGGGTCCATGGGCCTTCTACGGGGTGTATTATCATTTCGCCAATCATGGATCATACTATTCATGGACCATAACATGCCGTTAATAGGCTGTATTTGATAACTGTATGAAAACAGCCCAACAAGTTTTTTTGACATGAAAACGGCCCAACGTATTGACGGTCCACAAACGGGCCGACTGTAACGACGGGTAGAATTTGGCCCACATGCAGAAAATGACAGTAACGGGCCGTAAGTAACCGAATGCAGGAAATGAGCCCAAGAATAAATGGGCCCTGAGAAGGCTGAAAGATAACATGGACTGGAAATGTCCCAATGGAATAATGGGTCATTAATGGGTATAAAGTGATAAACTGTTCATTACAGGCCAGTTCCACCACGGGCCGTTAATGGGCCAGGAGTTACAAATGGCCTCATATGCCGAAAGAAGTCATGGGCCACACATGGGCTGGAAGTTAAAACGGGCTGGAATCATATTGGACGGCCTAGATGACGCTACTGGGCCTAATTCGGATAGGCCGTAACGGGCCCTGTGTTTGCGGGCTATAAATGGGCTATATGCGAACATGCCGTTAAGAGGCTTTCTGTGGGCTGGCCCGCCACCTTTTGACCAAGTCAAACGGGCCGGCCTTTTCACAGGAATGGGCCTCTGTTGGGCCGTGCCACGTGTCGATGTATCATAGGCGCCTTCTGTCTAATGAGTGGACGACATCTGTCCCAACAATGAGCCAACACGTGTTTCCTCCAGCCAATGATGATTTTACACGTGGAAAATCCCCATTGGTCGGGGATGTTAACGGGTTATCGGATCCAAAACCCGACCCGATAGCTTAACGGCGTTCCGCTACGGTGGATGCCACGTGTCAGTCACCTTTGACGAAAGCACTTCCGTGACACGTGATTTATCGTCATGGAAGTGGACACTTCCGTGATGATAATTTTGGTAATGTCATGGAACACTTCTACGACATCACATGTATGACTATCTTGATTCTATCATAAAATCGTCATGGATGTACATGCATGACAGAAAACGTGACCTACTGTGACAAACACGTATCATCGAAGTGTATTTTTTGTAGTGATAGGGCTAGCTATCCCCCTCTTATTCTGGCATTCTGTAGTTCAGTCCATCGATATTGCCTCTTTGCACATATACCCATGCATATGTAGTGTAGATCCTTGCTTGCGAGTACTTTGGATGAGTACTCACGATTGCTTTGCTCTCTCTTTTCCCCCTTTTTCCTCTTCTTCCCAAATGCCGCAACCAGACGTTGGAGCCCAGGAGCCAAATGCCACCATCGACAATGACTACTACTACACTAGAGGTGCCTACTACTACGTGCAGGCCGCTGACGACGACCAGGAGTAGTTTAGGAGGATCCCAGGTAGGAGGCATGCGCCTCTTTCGATCTGTATCCCAGTTTGTGCTAGCCATCTTATGGAAACTTGTTTAACTTATGTCTGTACTCAGATATTGATGCTTCCGCTGACTCATTTATGTTCGAGCACTTGTATTCAAGCCCTCGAGGCCCCTGGCTTGTAATATGATGCTTGTATGACTTATTTTTACTTTTAGAGTTGTGTTGTGATATCTTCCCGTGAGTCCCTGATCTTGATCGTACACATTTGCGTGCATGATTAGTGTACGATTGAATCAGGGGTGTCACAAGTTGGTATCAGAGCCGACTGCCTGTAGGAATTCCCCTTCCACACTCCTTGACCGAAGTCGAGTCTAGACACTACAAAACTTTTACTAACATGGCTGTGTGGCTTACGGGCCCACGTCGCCATTTGGGTGGTATTAGGATCTTTTACTCCTAGACCTTTACTCTAGGGCTCTGAACTCTCTTCTACTCGGGTTAAACGAATTTACTAGCTCTAACATTAGGATCCCATGACCACATTCAACCCAAAGTTGGATAAGCCATAGTTATTCTTTAGAATAGTTTTTTGAATAATACCCACATTGTCATTTGACTCCATTGAAACATCTTTTTTCAGATGGAACCCACGAGGCAGGTCGTGCGCCACACGACGGCCATTGGTGCCTCAGGATCACCTGTTGTGCTAGCTGAGATGATGACCTATCTGGGTTATCGCTGGCACCCTGAATACACCGTGTACGAGAAGTTCCAAGACTTTAACCAGGAGCAGTACCGTGCCATCGTCCACCTCTACTCCCGGGAGTATGACTCCACTACTGTGTTGCACACCGCTCATGGCGTTGGAGTGACCATCGAGATGGCAGTCCACGATGCTGCTTATGCTGCTCTGACACGTCTTCGTGGAGAGTATCAGGCGTTGGACACTTCCCTTTTCAGGCACATTGCTATCGCATCCGACGTTGGTGCGGAGGGATACTACACTACTGCCTACTCCACCGTCACCCAGGAGCCCTTCCACCAGCAGAACCTGGTTCTGCATGCTGATGAGCTGGATCGAGCTAACCGAGCTCTTCACCACAAGTTGTACACCACCCGTCAGCACCATTACAGTGCTCTGACGCTGTTGCGCCCCTTTGTCCGATCTGGACAGCTGTCGCGTTCTGTGATTGACCCAGCCAGGACCGTGATGCCCCACGGTGTTGGTTGGCCAGAGGTGGGAGGCTACGCTCCCGCACTTGGTCATCTTCTGCCGCCTAAGCGTCGGGTTCTACACCAGAGTATCTGCGGCCCCCAGGCTGCGGACGTGGAGGAGTATCCGTTGCGTCACTACCAGTTGTCAGGCTATGACTAACTCCACAGTTCCTCCTGGGACTGATGTAGTCTTGCTTATTAGTACAAGATGCATACGACGCGAGCCTGCGTACCGCCTATGATGACTTAATCTATGTACTGAAATCTGTGTATTCAACTCTATGTTCGACCCCTTTTGTAAGTTATGCCGACTACTATGTAGTATCTATCGTGCTCCTTTCATTGTGCATGTTTCGTCATGAATGATTCTTGTCTATGCAAATTTCTCAATGCTGAACTACCCCTGTTATATATTAGCAGGATGGTTAGACCAGGTGGTCGTGGCGGTGACACCCCACCACCACCTAAGTACATGGCTAGTATGATCCAACAGTTCGAGCTGAACCGCCAGTTCATGGAGAATATGCTGGCTTAGTTTCCTCGCCCTGATGTGAACCAGCAGCGAACCCCAGTAACTCTGCAGGATTTCATGCATCTCAACCCAACCATCTACCGCAGCTCAACTCAGCCTCTGGATGCTGATGACTGGCTCCGTGACATCACCTATGAGATGGAGTCTGCTGATGTAGCCCATGCCAGCTATGTCACCTTTGCTTCATTCTTCCTGAAGGGACCCATAGCTCAATGGTGGGACAGCCACAAGCGTACTCTGCCAGTTGGAACAATCATCACCTGGCCAGACTTTCAAGCTGCCTTTCGTGCCTGCTTCATTCCTTAGGGAATCATGGACATGAAGAAGTGTGAGTTCTGCAACCTCACCCAGGGCAACAAAACTATGGAAGCTTATCAGCGGGAGTTTCTGGACTTATCTCGCTATGCTGAAGAAGACATTGCAACTGATGCACGTAGACAGGAGAAGTTCCGTGATGGACTACAAGCTAACATCAAGCTCGCACTGCTAGTGCATGACTTTGCCGATTTCGCCACCTTGGTGAACGAGACCATCAATGTCGAAACCGGTCTGCAGGAATACCAGAGCTCTCACAGGCACAACCGTGACACGGGCTCATCTCCGGTCCCGTCCTCGCAGAAGCGTAGGATCTGGATTCCCAACAACATGTACCAACCAACTGCACCTGCTCCAAGGCAGTCCTATGCTACACCATGTCTGCCTCCTCCACCATCTAGGCAGCCAAGACTTCCAGCTCCACCACCCCGAGCTCCTGCTCCCACTCCCAATAATGGTATGTGCTTCAGGTGTGGTCAACTAGGACACCGTGCTAGGGAATGCAACCAGAACTAGAATCAACTGGCCCTTCCAGCAGCTAGTCGTGGAAACAACCAACCCCGCAACAACAATGCCAAGTCTTATGGTCGTGTTCATGGCAACCACGTTGATCTGAATGAAGCTCAGGACCAACCTGCTACCGTGATCGGTACACTCCTTGTAAATTCAGTACTAGCATCCATTTTATTTGATACTGGTGCATCGCATTCATTCATATCAGCTGAGTTTGCATTCATGCATGGCATTAAATATGAAGAGATGAACACTTGGCTAATGGTACACACCCCTGCAGGCCAATGTCAAACCTCTATGGTTAGTCCCCATGTTCCTGTTGAAATCGAAGGACTGGAATTCCTTGCCTCTCCCATCATACTGGAATCATGTAGCATTGATCTCATTTTGGGTATGGATTGGTTGAAAGCGCATACTGCTTCCATAGTTTGCGCCACTAAGACTGTCAATCTGGTACACCCTTCCGATGAAATTATAAGCTATAATGCTCGTCTAGTTTAGAATGCTGAGGCAAGGCTTTATGCGCTGAATGCATTGAATGCTACACCACTCGAAGGCATTGAAAACATTCCCCTCGTGCACGAATTCCTCGATGTCTTTCCTGAAGAGCTTCCAGGGATCCCTCCTGCTAGAGCTGTCGAACTCATCATCGACTTGAAACCAGGCACCACTCCTATAGCCAAACGGCCCTACAAGATACCGTTGCATGAACTCATTGAGCTTAAGGAGGAAATCAACAAGTCTCTGCGAAGTGGTTTCATTCGCCCAAGTTGCTCTCCTTGGGGAGCACCTTCTCTCTTTGTCAAGAAGAAGGATGGGACAAACTGATTAGTCCAAGACTACCGTCCTATTAACCAAGCTACCATTCAAAACAAATATCCTCTTCCTCGGATCAATGATCTGTATGATCAACTGGCTGGTTCGTCAGTGTTCTCTAAACTCGACTTGAGTTTGGGTTACCACCAGATCCGTGTTTGTGAAGAGGACATCCCAAAGACCGCATTTGTGACTTTCTATGGTTCATACGAGTACACCGTCATGTATTTTGGATTAACCAATACTCCAGACACCTTCTCTCGTCTGATGAACTATATCTTTATGGAATACCTCGACAAATTTGTCGTGGTTTATCTAGATGATATCCTTGTATATTCCAAGAATGAAGAAGAACATGGTGAACATCTTCGTCTTGTTCTAGAAAAGAATAGAGAGCATCAACTCTATGCCAAGTTCTCCAAGTGTGAATTCTGGCTTCCCGTAGTAACCTATCTTGGGCATGTCATCTCCAAGGATGGTATTGCCGTCAACCCCGAGCGAGTTCAGGCTATTCTCGATTGCACTGCTCCGAAGAATGTCAAGCAAGTCAGAAGTTTTCTCGGACTCGCCAGCTACTACCGTCGATTCATCGAGAACTTCTCCAAGATTGCTAGACCTCTGACTAACCTGTTGCATAAGGGCGTCAAGTTCGAGTGGACAGAAAAGTGTCAGGAAAGTTTCCAATCGCTCAAAGACAAGTTGACTTCTGCCCCAGTGCTTGCTCCTCCAGATACTAACAAGGACTTCGTCATTTATTGTGATGCTTCATGTCAAGGCCTAGGCGCTGTCCTAATGCAGGAGCGTAAAGTGATTGCTTATGCCTCTCGTAAATTGCGCCCTCACGAAGAGAACTATCCAGTTCATGACCTCAAGCTTGCTTCTGTTATACATGCACTGAAACAGTTGCGAGATTACCTTGTCGGTAATCATTGCGAGATATTCACCGACTGAGGGATTCCAGGATAAGGGGGTATCCGGACAGCCGGACTATGTACTTTGGCCGTACTATTGGACTATGAAGATACAAGATTGAAGACTTCGTCCCGTGTCCGGATGGGACTCTCCTTTGCGTTGAAGGCAAGCTTGGCGATTCAGATGTAGATCTCCTTCTCTGTAACCGACTCTGTGTAACCCTAGCCCCCTCCGGTGTCTATATAAACCGGAGGGTTTAGTCCGTAGGACAACAACAATCATACCATAGGCTAGCTTCTGGGGTTTAGCCTCTACGATCCGTGGTAGATCAACTCTTGTAATACTCATATCATCAAGATCAATCAAGCAGGAAGTAGGGTATTGCCTCCATCGAGAGGGCCCGAACCTGGGTAAAACGTCGTGTCCCCAGTCTCCTGTTACCATTAGCCTTAGACACACAGTTCGGGAACCCCTACCCGAGATCCGCCGGTTTTGACACCGACATTGGTGCTTTCATTGAGAGTCCCTCTGTGTCGTCGATGTAAGGCTCGATGGCTCCCCCAACCTTCAACAACGCAGTTCAGGGCGAGACTTTTCTCCTCGGACAAGTCTTCGTGTTCGGCGGCTTCGCACTGCGGGCCAACTCGCTTGGCCATCTGGAGCAGATCGACAGCTACGCCCCTGGCCATCAGGTCAGGTTTGGGAACTTGAATTACACGGCTGACATCTGCGGAGACTTGATCTTCGACGGATTCGGGCCTGCATCAGGAGTGCTGAACAGTCCTGATGAGCATGACTTAAACCTGCTACCGGACAATATTCGGGATATCGCCCCTGCAGTCGCTTCGGACCTAAATATGGGGCAGATCGCGTCGACCGAGGACGGTTGGATGAACCCCGCCATGGAGGCCGTATAATCTTCGGCGGTAGAGCCGAACACAGACTTCGCCGTTAAGGGGATCTGCGTCACTGGACCCCCGAACCTGTGTCCGGATGTGGGTTCCGAACAGCGAGTGCCCGAGCACATCAAGCCCGATTGGGTTCTAGTAATAGAGTTCACCGCCGCGGACATCTTTCAGCACTCCCCCTTAGCCGATATGCTAAGCTCATTAAGGTCTCTCTCTTTCGGTCAGGAGAGTCTTGGCCGAACTATGTCCGGCTTGAGTGGGAAGCAGGCGATGAAGAAACTCGTTACCCACCCACCACCCACTTCATAGCCACGGTCTATGATTTGACCAACATGCTTAACTTTGACTCCGAAGACATCGACGGTATAGACGATGATGTTGGGGAAGAACAGGAACCACCGCCCACAGGGCGCTGGACCGCCACCTCTTCATATGATATATATATGGTGGACACCCCCAAAGAAAACAATGGCGACGAGGCAACAGATAACCCCTCAGGGAAGAAATCAAAGCACGGGCGTCATCGGCGCCGCTCTAAGCCCCGCCATAGCAACACCAGCGCTGGAGAATAAAACAATCCAGATGGCGCCAAAGAGGAATACAATCTTGATCAGCCTACCTTCGAGCAGGCCGAACAAGAACACGGGCAGATCAGCCCAGATGAACAGGCGACGGATGGATACTTGGAGGACGAGAACTACATGCCTCCCTCCAAAGATGAGGTGAGCCTCGGTGAAGACGAATTCAACGTACCGGAGGATCCCATAGAGCAGGAGCGCTTTAAGTGCCGGCTTATAGCCACTACAAGAAGCCTAAAAAAGAAGCAGCAACAGCTCCAAGCTGATCAAGACCTGCTCGCAGACAGATGGACTGAGGTCCTAGCGGCCGAGGAATACGGACTCGAGCCCCCTACCTAGGGTTACCCAAAACATAAGTTGCTACCTCAGATAGAGGAAGAGGTCGTAGAGCCTACACTACCAGCACAAAACAAGGCTGTCCGACCACATCATGGCCGGGATAAAATGGCGTACCAGACCAAATACCAGCCCGCACCCCCACACCAGTTCACCGTGGCTCGGGGCAATACGCAGGACCTGCGAGATATATTGGAAAACAATGCAGGACAACCAAGATCAATTTACGGATCACAGGGGCGTGCCACAGCACATGAAGATGACCGTCATGCCGGATACACTAGTAATCCGGCCGGCCGGGCCGAACATAACCGACCAGATTTAGTCGGACTGCGTCGTGACATAGCCCGACACAGAGGTGCCACACACCCCCTCTGCTTCACTGATGAAGTAATGAATCACGAATTCCTAGAAGGGTTTAAACCCGTCAACATCAAATCATACGATGGCACACTAGACCCCGCGGTATGGATCGAAGATTTCCGTATCCACATTCACATGGCCCGCGGTGATGATCTACGTGCCATCAAGTATCTCCCCCTTAAGCTTAAAAGACCATCCAGGCAGTGGCTGGATGGCATGCCGGCAAACTCCATCGACAGCTGGGAAAATCTTGAGGATGCATTCCTCAACAACTTCCAAGGTACCTATAGGCGACCACAGGATGCTGATGACCTAGGTCACATTACCCAACAGCCCGGAGAGTCAGCCAGGAGACTCTGGACCAGGTTCCTATTAAAAAGAAGCAAGTCGCCAACCGTCCAGACACTGAAGCCATAGAAGCCTTCAAACACAATATTCGGGATGAGTGGCTCGCCCGACACCTCGGCCACAAGAAACCAAAGTCCATGGCAGCCCTAACAAGACTCATTACCGACTTCTGCGCGGGCGAAGATAGCTGGTTGGCTCACAGCAATAAAGCAAACACCCCTGGCACATCAGAGGCCAGATATAGCACACATCAACATCGACGCAACAAACATAAGTGTCCTAAGACTAATAATGATGCCCGCGAGACGGCAGTCAACACCGGATTCCGCGGCCCCCAGTCCAGTCAATGGAAAAAGCCACTTCAGTGAAGCAATTTAGGCCCATCCGGACTGGACCGCATCCTCGATCGCCCATGCCAAATCCACGGTAAACAAGGATCGGCAGCTAAACATAGAAATAGAGAATGACGGTTCTTCAAACACGCCAGCCAATCATACACCAAAAACAATAAAGGGGTCTCAAAGCAATGCAACGCAGAGGAAGAGAAACTCTTATTCAATCAAATACGGTGAGCGCTATAAAATACCACGCTAGAGGTTGTCTCCGGATCACCGAATGATCACCATGCCGAAGAGTCAGTCTTCGACACTATCGCTGGGGCGAACCACGTTGGCTAGATTCAACATGGTACCATACCAGGCCCACGTGACATAGTCACAATTACGGGCACGACCTGACCCCACTTCGGCGCCGAAAAGCATACGGCCACGGAAGCAGTGAATTGTGCCACCCTGCCGAACCTCGATTCAGCAGCCAACCCCTCGGACACCAATAAAGGAGTCTAAACTGCTTCATGAAAAGCTAGCTCGGCTCGAACAGACGCCAGCCAAACACCCCGGCGTAAAGTTGGGAAGGGTCACGCCCTGCGGCTCAACCGCTTCATGGTACGCACACATCTCTCAGCATTTTTCCCGCATGATCTCATTTTCGGATAATAGTACTGGCGCCCGGAAATCAGCTCGGACGTGCAAAGGGGGAATCTTTGAACATATACTCCGAAGGCAATCCGGACACACCTCGGATTCATACATAGGGTACGCCATCATACCTCCTTTTTTACAACATGAACAGTACCCATACGCATAAACGTATTACTTAAATACATCACGTAGAGTTATATGACACGTATCCGCTATCATTTATCATTGACATTTTTAGTCATAAAGGGCATCCGAATATCGTGTTATGCCTTAAAACGCCAAGGGGCTTCATTATACCCGCACCATGGCAACAAAGTCCAACCACCTTCTCGGTCGCTCGGCACTCCAAACTTATAGCATTATATGCATCAGCTCCGAATCATGTCTTGGGACATTAGTTGGGTTTTCCCGGCTCCCTTGTTTTGGTACCTTACATTCCACAATATCGGCTAAGGTAGCGTTGGGAGAACTACTGCGATTGTGTCCCGGTTCTTCTGGACGAGCACCTCAGTAGAGAAAGTCAAAAATTGACTGTCATGATAAGGCGAGAGCTGGTCAGCTGTTCGAGAGGTTGTAAAATCTTTAAAGATTTATTTCGCATAATGCCATCATAAAATGCAGAAGTGCGACGGATCAGTCTACCGATCAGGTGTTGTTAGAGTCCCTCGTGCGGTCTTCCGAACACCAGGGGCTGCGCCTACCATACTCGAATTCCTATGGCTAAGTGAGAGTGATAAAGCCCCATAGTCTGATTGCCTGGTTCACTGTGCTGAACACCTCCTTTATGGACCCAAGAATGGGGTAAAGAGTGTTCAGGTGTATCCCGAACACCCCCGTATTTCCTATGTGGGGGCAGAAGCCGACGACTAGCCAACTCTCAAGACTAACATATAAAACGGCCGCACAGGAAGAAAAACTTTCTTATAATAGGCAAATACATAAATAAAGGTGACTTTGTTCCGCCTTGCAAAGGACAACATAATTGCCTTCATGGAAATACAATGTCTTTGGTACATTGCTCCGCCACAAGGCGGGCTCCTTTTAGGACACTATCATAATATAGTTTGGGCTTGCGGTGCTCCTTCCCTTCGGGTGGTCCCTCGGTCATCAACTTTTCAGCATCTAGCTTCCCCCAATGCACTTTCACACGGGCAAATGCCATTCGCGCACCTTCTATACAAACTGACCTCTTAATGGTGTCAAGCCGAGGAGAAGCACTCACAATTCGCTTCACGAGCCCAAAGTAACTGCTCGGAATAGGCTCAGCAAGCCACAGCCGGATAATTAGATCCTTCATGGCTAGTTCGGCCGCCTGGTGCAGTTCGACCAGCTGATTGACGAATGGCATCGGATAATTCAGCGCCAAGTACTGCAACCAGAACAGCTTTTCCACAATCTTCTTCTCCTCATCTTGATAGAATTGGGCAGCATCAGATATGCTGCGCGGAAGATCCGCAAAGGCCCCTAAAAAAATCAGAAGTCCATTTGTCAACTTGATTTTTTCCCGCTATGGCATAAACAATCGCTTTGAAATAGGGAAAAACCTTACCAGCCGCAATCTTCCTCGCCTCCTAAATATCCTTCAGAGCACCTTGGGCTTCCTCCCGAGCATTAGTTGCGGCTTGAAGAGCTTGGGCGAGTTCGGATTCTTTTAATGATAGACTCTGCTCCAAAGTCTCGCTTTTCTGCATGGCCTCCTGAAGCTCTTGTTCAGCTTCAACGACCCTGGCCTCGTGCTTCTTGCGAAGGGCCTATTTTGCGGTTGCCTTCTTTTCGGCTAAGGCCACAACCTTCTTCAATGCCTCAGTTTCGGCACTCACCCCTAGAGCACGCAGTATATATACCTTCATTAGGCATGCCTACTTAATTGTGCTAAACTTAACAAGGTTTTCGACATACCTTGATTGTCCTCCAACTGCTTCTTCACCCGACCAAGTTCTTCTTCGGCCCACTCCAGACTCTGTTTCAGTTCGGATACTTCCGTAGTATGAGAGGCGGCAGTCACTGCAGACGCCTGTTTATAAAAGAAAAGATACATGTCATTGAGTCTCCTAAGGGAGGAAATTTGATCCCATGTCTAGTTCCACCTTTCACCGGACAGTGTATCAGGGGCTACTATCTATGCTATGACAAATCTCCTAAAAAACTTACCTCCAAGCCTTTTATAAGGCTGATGCAGGATTCATTCAGTCCACTTTCAGCGGCCTGAACCTTCTCAATTACCATGCCCATAAGGGCGCGATGTTCATCAACGATGGAAGCGCTCTTTAGCACTGTCAATAAGCTGCCTGGCACCTCTGGCTGGGCAGAGGTTGCCGGTGGAGCAGGATCACCTCCTCTAGTCAAGGGGAGCTGCCGGCCTGAACCCGGAGCCTCAAAGGTCTCTGGGGCTGTGTCCGGCTGTGGGCCGAATCCAATGTCGCCCCCGCAATCGACACTCAGTGGAGCCGCCGCTCCCGTGTATCCAGCCCCTGAGGTACACCCCTCCTGGTTTAGCTCGTTTTGGGACGACACCTCGGTGTCATGTCCGAGCTTCGGGGAAGGGGCCCTCGGAGGTGTCTCGCTCTCAAGGGCATCTAAGCCCAATGAATCCTCCGATGAGGACTGTTCGGCACGAGACCTGGCCGGGCTGCAAAAAGTATGGCACCAATTAATTTGTGCCTTGGTAATCCAGGAAGCATAGACGTGTTCGGATTTTGTGCACTTACGAATTTTCCAGGGGATGGGCCCTGGGATCCCACTCCGGGCTACTGTCGGTAGCCGTATTGGACGCCTCTGGTAGGGGAGTTTTTCCCCACTTAGGCAATTCGGCCTCTAGAGATGAGGAGGTCGTCCTTTTCTTTCCTCCCCCCTTGGGGGACTCATCTTCCTCCTCCTCTTCCTCTTCAGAGGAGAGAGGGGTATTGGAGTCTTCGGATTTTGTATCCGAAGCCCCACGACGACGCAGGCCGCCCCTAGTCTCCTTGGCCTCTTTATGGGCCTCTTTCTTTGGCGCCTTGTAAGGCGCTGGGACCAGCATCTTCGTCAGAAGTGGTCCGGCTGGTTCTTCTGGCAGCGGGGCCGAACAATGTATCCGCCCCGCCTTCTTTGTCCATCCCTAAAATGATTATGGGATGCGCGTTAGGGCACCTTCCCTGGGATATAACAATTAAACATATGGATGGGAAAAACATAATAACTACTTACTGGACCCGCGGGGCTGGACAGTTGGTACCCGCGGTCCGCTGCGGAGTCCGGCCATGGTTTGCCGGACTTAAAAAGCACCTTCCAGATGTCCTTGTGTGACGAGCCGTAAAGCTCTCGCAGGGTCTGGTGCTCGGCCGGGTCATACTCCCACAAATGGCAGGCTCGGCGATGACAGGGAAGAACCAGGCGGACCAACATCACCTGGACTACATCAGCAAGCTTGATGGCCTTATCTTCCACACCTTTGACGCGTGTCTGGATCATCGACAGTTCGTCAGATGAGGACCAGTTCAAGCCCTTCTCGGGCTAGGACATAAGCCGCAAAGGGGCTCCGGATCAGAACTCGGGAACAGCGGCCCACTTTTTGTCGCGCGGTTCAGTGATATAGAACCACTGTTGCTGCCACTCCTTGACGGAATCATTGAAAGTACCTATTGGCCATGTGACCTTGGGCATTCTGCTCACCATGGCACCTCCGCACTCGGCGTGCTCACCGTTCACCACCTTGGGCTTCACACTGAAGATCTTCAGCCATAAGCCGAAGTGTGGCGCGAGGCGGAGAAAGGCCTCGCACACGACAATAAACGTCGAGATGTTGAGGAAGGAATTTGGGGATAGGTCGTGGAAATCGATCCCATAATAATACATGACGCCGCGAACAAATGGGTGAAGGGGAAACCCTAGCCCGCAGACAAAATGAGGAAGGAATACGACCCTCTCATGGGACTCTGGAGTAGGGACAATCTGTCCCGCCGCCAGAAGGCGGTGGCCGATCTTCTGGGCCAGGTACCCGGCCTCCCAAAGCTTTTTGATGTCCTTATCCTCGACAGTAGAGGCCATCCACTTGCCTCCTCCTCTGGATCCGGACATTTTCGGAAGAACCCTCAATGGTGGAGAAGATGAACACTCGGGCGTTAGGGCTCAGGCGAAAGAGAATGGACGAGCAGACAGAGAAGATGTGGGTAAAAAGGGAGAGACCTTTCCTCTTTATAAAGACAATAAAACTCTACGCCTCCCTGCTTTCCTGATAAAACCTTTTCGTTCCCCACTCACCGCGTTTGGTGGTGCGGTTGGGTTACCGACACCCGTATTGATGAGAATCCCGTGATAAGGGGGACACGATCTCTGCTTGACAAGACGTGCCTAAGAAACTGCCTCGCAATGTGTGCGGTGGCTGGTTATAAAAAACGGTTAGAATAAAAGCCGGGCCGCATCATGATGTCACGCTACGAAGAGTTGTCAGTAGATTAGATTTGTGGATTATTATTCTCTCTACGGTGGTATATGAAATTTATCTTACAGAGCCGGACACAGTCCTTGTGTTCGGAATTTATCTTGGAGTACTCGGAGATAGAACCTGCCTTGCAATGCCGAAGAAAATTTGCGCGCCGGACTCATCGTCGTTGAAGCCTGGTTCAGGGGCTACTGAGGGATTCCTGGATAAGGGGGTATCCGGACAGCCGGACTATGTACTTTGGTCGGACTGTTGGACTATGAAGATACAAGATTGAAGACTTCGTCCCATGTCCGGATGGGACTCTCCTTTGCATGGAAGGCAAGCTTGGCGATTCGGATGTAGATCTCCTTCTCTATAACCGACTCTGTGTAACCCTAGCCCCCTCCGGTGTCTATATAAACTGGAGGGTTTAGTCCGTAGGACAACAACAATCATACCATAGGCTAGCTTCTAGGGTTTAGCCTCTATGATCTCGTGGTAGATCAACTCTTGTAATACTCATATCATCAAGATCAATCAAGCAGGAAGTAGGGTATTACCTCCATCGAGAGGGCCTGGACCTGGGTAAAACATCATGTCCCCAGTCTCCTGTTACCATTAGTGTTGAGGATATAACTACTGAGTGTAAACCGCCCGGGAGGGGCCGGTTCGTGCTCAACTATACTGAAGCCCATGAAGACAAAGAAGATGGCGTTGTACTGATAAAGCTTAGAGGCCCAGAGCCCAAAGGTGGATTAGGGCCCATAATGGTAAACCACCATAGTTGTATAACTTGTATTGTAAGTTAGGGAAAAGGGAGAGACAGAGCCGGACACTTGTATGAGTCGGCCTCGGGACTCTATAAACCGGTCGGGCGTCAACCTGTGTATATAAAGGGACGACCCGGCAGTGGTTCAGGGCCAAGAAACAACAACTCGAGACTCAGGCAAGGCGTATTCGCTCCCTGGTCATCAAAACCCAATCAATTCCATCACAACTAAACGTAGGTGATTACCTTCATTGTAAGGGGCCGAACTAGTATAAAACTCTCGTGTCCCTTGTCCGGTTTAACCCCTTCAAGCTAATCTCATTGCGATGGCTCCACGACTAAGCCCTTCCGTTAGGACATCTGACGTGATATTTCCACGACAGTTGGCGCCCACCGTGGGGCTATCGCATGATGGTTTCGAGTTCTTGAAGGGCAGCTTTGAAGGATTCAAGGGGTACGCGGTTGGCCGGATGACCAAGAGTCGTCGCGGCAAGCTCTACATCAACGATGAAGGATGGGGCCCCGAGGCCGGCTCAATAGAGTATGGGTACCGGGTCCCCTTTGGCGGAATTCATGTTTTCATCAGCAAGATCGGCGAACCGGGCCCTGAGCCGGACATCTCCACCGACCTTGTCGAGACGGCTCAGCGTGCGAGTCCTTCTCGGGTTCAGCCTGCCATGAAGCGTGCGTTCGTAGGATTCATCCATGGTGCAGAATATGAACCGGTGTCTGATGGCGAGACGGACATCTACTCAGATGGCAAGTCGTCCACTGGTGAAACCGAGTCACTGTACCAATTGCAAGACGGCCGGTTGGGGGCTATTCCGATGGAAATAATATTCTGGACCCCTTTGAACCGCCGAACCGGGTTGCAGTCTTCATGGCCGGCACACAGCCCACCTTGCAATCTTCATCTACAGCAGCAATGACGTCCAGATCAGCAGCCGCGGCAGGAGGCCCGGCGCGCCGACCAGCTCAAGTTCTCTCTGGTTTGTTGGATGCCTGGGCGACCTTGTTAACCATGGCAGTTACCCCGGAGACGCAAGATTAGCATAATGCGGAGGTTACCAAACTAAAGGACCAGATAACACGGGCTAAGGAGGACCTGGCAGCTGAGGAAGTTAGGATGGCTGAAGAACGGGCCGCTTTAGATGCCCAGTCACAACAGATCCAGGCGCAGAATTGCCGGCTTATGTTGGATCAAAACACGTCAAATGAAGTGATGAAGGAAGTATCGGTCTCGTCTACCGCAGGTCTACGAAGGACTGAACCTCTTCAATACGCTGGGGGCTGGGCCGAGTAATCCGGCAGCAGTAAAACCGGACCGAGGCACCTAGGGCAGCACCGGATCAACCACGGATGACAGACCCACCTCGACAAATAGATAACCCGCCGCAATATGTATCAACACCACCGGGTCATTTTTCTAGCCCTTTGGATAACATGATTGCTCTGGCATCTCGCCTGGCAGCTATTCCGATGGAGGGCGATTCACTGGCGGCGATTGAGATGTGGCGGGCCAGGGATCTTCTTCAAACCGCTGTTGTGCAGCAGCAGGCTTATTCCTATAGTCGAGACAGAATTCATTCAACCCCCCGTCCGAGCAAAAGTTATAGTAGGCACATAGATGAACCGGAGGTGTCCAGCAGTGCGCGGTGGCGTAATGCCCCTCAAGGGCCCAATCCAGTGCACGGTGGGGCGAATGCTCAGGATGTGGTGGATAATGGCAGAGCGCGAAGCGAGGCTGCATTAGCAGCACAGCACGCGGGTCATCATCAACCCGCCCCAGTTCAGCCAGCAGCGTTAGTAGAGCGAGGGACCGGGCCTGCCTTCAGCTGCTGGGGAGTGTCGTGTCTTATCCCGGCTCTCCGTAATGTGCGATTGCCCAAGGATTTTAAGGGTCCGCGTAAGGTTCCTAATTATACCGCTGATCAACCTCCTGAGGTGTGGGTTGAAAGTTATGAGATGGCAATGGAGATGCTAGATGTGGATGAAGCGGCATGTGCAAAATACTTCACCATGATGTTGGAAGGGACAGTCCGCACTTGGTTAAAGAGCCTGCCCGCCAACTCCATCGGATCAAGGGACCAATTGAAGGCCCGGTTTATAGCAAACTTCAAGGACACATGCAAACAACCCATGTCCATTGTGGATCTAGATGCCTGTGTCCAAGGAGAGAACGAGTCAACAACCCATTGGGTGCGTCGGGTTTCAGAAGTCTTGCATTCGTCGGACCGCATTACGGCTGGCACGGTGATCCTAACATTGGAGCGTAATTGCCGGTTTAAGTCACTGAAGATGAAGTTGGGACGGCTCAAGCGCCACTGCAATGACATGGGAACACTCATGGCAGCCTTGGTTAAATATGTCGATTCTGATAATACCAAGGATCCCGATTCTGACAAGGAGAAACCGGAGAAGGGAAAGAAGTACGGCGGTGCGAAGGGACAGCAGCACAATCAAGGGAGCCATGGGAGCAATGGTAAGCACAAAGCAGATAATTAAGATTTTGTGGCTAACACCAATGTGCAGGGCAATATGCAACATCGTAAGGGTAAACCGCCCCAGCGTGGTGGAGGTATGAATCTGGAGCGTCTGTTAAACCAACCCTGCCCAAAGCACGGGACCAAGGAGGTTCCAGCAACACATCTCTGGAAGGATTGTTTCATTATGAAGGAGTTCAAAAACTCTGATCTCTTCCGGTATGATCAGGGTCTGTCGGGCGGTTCAGGTCCAAGTTTTCATGGTGGCGGCGGTTCAAACTCTGGATTTCAGAATAATCAGGGCAACCAGAACAACCAAGGTGGTAACAACCAACAGAATAATCAGGGGAATCAGCAGCAATCAGGTTTTCAGAGTCACCCAAAGCAGTTGAATGGCGGCCAGTATCATGTTTTCACCACTAGCTTGTGTAAGCATGATCAGAAGCTTCACAAGAGGGCAGTTAATGCTGTTGAACCGGCGGTGCCCCATTACTTACGTTGGTCCGAGCAGCCCATTGTGTGGAGCAGAGAGGATCATCCGCCCCGGGTTGACAATCCGGGTCATCTGGCTTTAGTGGTGGCACCTCAGGTGGGAGGTTATAAATTCACCAAGGTGCTTATGGATGGAGGAAGCAGCATCAACATCCTGCATTATGAAACCTTTCGTCGCATAGGATTGACAGATAAAAGTCTTAAACCGTCAAACACTGTTTTCCATGGTGTAGTACCTGGTAAATCGGCATACCCAGTTGGCAAGATAGCTTTGGAAGTGGTGTTTGGTGATGAGCATGATTCCAGGTCAGAAACATTGACCTTTGAAGTGGTGAAAATCCAGAGCCCATATCACGCCCTGTTTGGACAACCGACTTATGCAAAGTTCATGGCAAGGCCCTGTTATATCTACTTACAACTCAAGATGCCATGTCATAAGGGGACCATCACGGTGCACGGGAGTAGTAAGATCGCTTTGGACTGTGAAGAGGGTGATGCGGCTTATGCTGAGTCAGTTTGTGCCATAGAAGAGTTGAAGTTCTACAAGGACAATGTTGATCTGGCGGATATGACTCCTCTGAAGAAGCCCACCACAGAGCATGAACCGACCTTGAAGTTCAAACCGGCTAATGAGACTAAACTTGTTGATTTCGTTCCTGGCGATTCATCCAAACAGTTTAGCATCAGCACAAATCTGGATCCAAAATAGGAAAGCGCGCTCATCGAGTTCATCCATGAGAACCGGGACATTTTTGCATGGAAGCCTTCTGACATGCCAGGTGTACCGAGGGAACTCACTGAGCACACTCTCTATATTGATCCCAAGTTTAAACCGGTCAGGCAGTTTCTTCGCCGCTTCAACGAGGAACGACGCAAGGCCATTGGAGAGGAAGTAGCTCGGCTGTTGGCCGCTGGGTTTATCATTGAAGTTTTTCATCCGGAGTGGCTGGCTAATCTGGTGCTAGTTCTTAAGAAGAATGGCATTTGGCGTATGTGTGTGGATTACACAGACTTGAACAAAGCTTGTCTAGTAGATCCTTTTGCTCTCCCGCGTATTGATCAGATCATCGATGCTACGGCGGGTTGTGAGCGTTTGAGTTTTTTGGATGCTTATTCCGGTTATCATCATATCAAAATGGCAGTTAAGGACCAGGAGAAGACAGCCTTCATCACTCCCTTTGGAGCCTTCTGCTAGGTGTCTATGCCCTTTGGGATCAAGAGTGCCCAGGCAACCTATCAACGTTGTGTGCAGAATTGTCTTCATACTCAGATTGGGCGCAACGTTCATGCTTACGTGGATGACATTGTAGTAAAGTCAGGAAGAAGGAGACATTGATAGATGACCTCAAGGAGACCTCTAACAATCTTCGGGTTTATAAAAGGATGCTCAATCAGGACAAGTATGTTTTTGGTGTTCCAGCAGGCAAGCTCTTAGGCTTTCTGGTGTCTAACAGAGGCATTGAGGCTAATCCAGAAAAGATCAAAGCGATTACATCCTTGGCTAAACCGAAGTGTATCAATGATGTTCAACGACTGGCGGGTCGAATTGGAGCCCTAAGCTGGTTTATCAGCCGTTGGGAGAGAAAGTGATACCTCTGTATCAGATGTTGAAGAAAACAAACAATTTTTTCTCGAGTGACGCAGCTAATGCGGCGTTTGAGGACTTGAAGAGACAGCTGGTTGAACCGCCAGTTCCTGCTGCTCCGGTTGATAAGGAACCACTATTATTATACGTGGCTGCTAATGCTCGGGCTGTCAGTGTAGCCATTGTGGTGGAAGGCAAGGAGGCTGGGAAGGAATATCTGGTTCAACGGCCGGTTTATTATATCAGTGAGGTGTTAATTGAGTCAAAGCAAGGATATCCGCATTGGCAGAAGCTAGTATATGGGGTTTTCATGGCAAGTCAGAAGCTTAAACAGTACTTTCAGGGCCATCCCATTACAGTGGTCGGTTCTGCTCCTTTAGGGGACATAATCCAGAATAGGGAGGCAACTGGCCGGGTTGCTAAATGGGCTATTGAGCTTGGACCACACGATTTGAAATACATGCCTCACACAACCATCAAGTCCCAGGCTCTTGTGGATTTCATCAACGACTTGACAGAGTTGCAGGCACCAGAAGACAAACCGGACGGCACATACTGGACTATCCACTTTGATGGGTCCAGACAGTTGGAAGGCTCGAGGGCTGGAGTTGTCCTTACTTCCCCTCGAGGTGATAAAATTTGTTATGTTCTCCACTTAATGTTTCCTTGTACTAACAATGCAGCTGAGTATGAGGCCTTACTCCGCGGTCTCCATGTGGCCAAGGAAATGAACTTAAGTCGGGTTCGCTGCTTTGGAGATTCTGATCTGGTGGCTCAACAAGTTTTTGGCACTTGGGACTCTAAGGATCCCCTCATGGCGGCTTATAGGCGAGAGGTGGATGTTGTGGCTGGTCACTTCAAAGGTTATCAGGTTGAGCACATTGATCGGTGCAAAAACGAAGCAGCAGATGCTTTAAGCCGACTGGGGTCTCAACGTAAACTGGTGCCGCCCAATACCTTTCTGGATATCCTGCATAACCCGTCTGTAAAGTTGTCCACAGAGGAGGATTTGGCTATTCCTGATCTGGAGGCACAGTTGGTTGCCGCTTTACATATAATTCCGGATTGGACGGTTCCATATCTGGCGTATATGAACCAAGACGAGTTACCAGAAGATGAAGTTCTGGCTAGATAGATAGTCCGGCGATCCAAGTCCATGGTTATTCACAATGGCGAGTTACACCGCTATAGTGTTTCAGGCGTATTCCAACATTGTGTTTCTCCTGAGGAGGGCCAAGACATCTTGCTTGAAATCCATGAAGGCAACTGTGGTCACCATGCTGGTTCAAAATCCTTGGTTGCTAAAGCTTTTTGTCATGGTTTTTACTGGTTGACAGCTCATGTTGATGCTGAGGACCTGGTAAAGCGGTGTGATGCTTGTCAGAAGTTTTCTCGTCGAGTTCATGTTCCGGCTCAAGAGCTACGAATGATTCCAATCACTTGGCCGTTTGCTACTTGGGGGCTTGATATGGTGGGTCCTTTTAAGCGGTCCAAGGATAAGAAGACCCACCTCTTGGTGGCGGTTGACAAATTTACTAAGTGGGTTGAAGCAGAGCCAGTAAGCAAATGTGACGCAGCCACGGCGGTTCAATTCATCAAGAAAGTGATCTTCCGTTTTGGTTTTCCACATAGCATCATTACAGATAATGGTACGAACCTTTCCAAAGATGAGATGGAGGAATTTTGTCAACAAGAGCACATCCGGCTTGATGTAGCGTCCGTAGCTCACCCCCAGTCTAATGGTCAAGCTGAGAGAGCTAATCAAGAAATCTTGAAGGGTATCAAGCCCCGGCTTATGGTTCCTTTGAAACGGACGCCGGGTTGTTGGGTGGAAGAATTAACGTCTGTGTTATGGAGCATAAACACCACCCCAAACCGATCTACGGGTTATACACCTTTCTTCATGGTTTACAGGGCGGAGGCAGTCCTCCCAAGTGATATTCGTCATGATTCGCCCCGGGTTGCCAATTATGTTGAAGTGGACAATGAGCAAGCGCACCAGGAGGCACTGGACCTGTTAGATGAGAAATGGGACATGGCTTTGGCTCGTTCGACGGTTTATCAGCAAGACCTGTGGCGTTATCACAGCCACCGGGTTAAAACAAGAACCTTTCAAGAAGGCGATTTAGTGCTCCGGCTCATCCAGGATCAGACCGATATGCACAAGTTATCCCCAACTTGCGAAGGGCCCTTTGTGGTCAGCAAGAATATGCACAACGGATCATACTACCTCATTGACATTCGAGAAGACTCACGCAGTTCTAAGGAGGAGACCCGGCGGCCGTGGAACATAGCTCTCCTTCAGCCTTACTACACCTGAGCTATAGGCTCCTCTTATGTACATATTTTGACAACGTATATATTATGATCATTATAATAAACCGGCATCCTTGTTATAAGCAGGGCCTCTGCCGTTTTTTCCATTATCTTTTGATTACATGGGGGCTTCAGCTGACAAAGCGGAGTTCTGCCTGTTAAACCGGCTATCACGCCATAATACAGCTTGGGAGCTTCACACCCAAGGGGCCAAAGAGAGTCTGGATGCTATGCACAGCTCAAACATAGGCACCCATTGAGCATAGCTCACAAAGTTACTTGGGGGCTCTTCGTGCACTGCAACAAAGAGTTTGAAAGGACCCTTGTAATATGCTATCAAGCACGACTTGGAAGCCTGGTGTATTCACCTAAAACCCTGGGTTAACCTGCCTTCATCAAGTAAGCCACTCCTATCCAGGTAATCCTGGCATGACCCGCCGAACGTTTGACAAGTCAATCTTATACAGACCCTGAACTTGTCAAAGTTAAAATGACGATTGGTTAGTTGGAGGTCCATCTTAAAAGGCTTTGTCAAATGGTTTAACTCAGCGTCCTGGCAGCCCATGAAAAGCCTCGAATTTGGGCCTGGCAGCCCTTGAAAAGCCTCGACGACACGATTTTATTTACCTTTGTTAAGATCTTTTCTCCTTTGATAATATTTTATGTTGAACCGGTGTCTATTGACCCGGTATGGCTATCAGGCATTCTAATAACCCGGTGTTTGTTAACCCGGCTTGGCTTTCAACTACAAGTTGTCAGACCATATTCATTATTAAACTGGTGTTTCATAACCCGGTCTGGCTTTGACTACATGTCGCCAGTATTGATCATCCGGTGTTCATTGCAACCCGGTATGACTTATTACACACCAGCATTGCATGGTGGGAGTTATCAACACTAAAAGAGTTGGGTTTTCACCCTTACTACAATCAAGTTGGTAAACCAACAGCATAATTTCATATCACAGGTATGATCTATTTTTTATATTTTTACAACCTTGGTTATCTACCAGGTTTTGTATTGGGCATTATGACCCGTCCGGCGGTAAACCGCCCGGACAGATCTTTTTTATGCAGACACAAGGATTGCATAATATTATGAAGATATATAAGCCAGCGCTGCAAATATCATGGCGGATCAAACAAAGTCATGTATCAGTGCATGATGGCAACACATGAAAGTATTCCAACTAGCCTATTACAAGGCGCTTTAAGGCCCAAAATAGTGATTGTTCTTTACACAGAACACAGTCTGTGAAAATCAACCCGGTTGCCGGATTAAGACTCATCGCCAGGTTGACGTGAGGTTGATGGGTCTTCTGGCGTCGGTTCAACCTCCTCCTCCCCACCCAGTGGCTGGAAGTCAATGGTGGTCCAGTCAATCCGGGTTAAAGCTTGAAAGACAGCCTCTTCACTTATAAGATTGGATGGTTCAATGTCAGGGGCATAAGTGTGCTTATGGATTGGCGGGATAAGATTCTACACTTCTTTCACAGCAGTATCAACACGTTGGTTGTTTTCATCATAAAAGGACCGATGAACAGACAAGTTAGCTTCTTCAGCCAATTGGCTTGACAGCGGACGCATCTCCTTTCTTAGGGCTTTGAGGGCTTCATTATCGAATGCTGACCCGTTTTCTTGTTCACCCGGATAGCCCTTGGCGATATCAGCTGGATCCAGGTCAGTTATCCATGCTTTGGCCCGAGTCAGTGCTAACAAAGCGCCAGCCCTGGCAGCAGATCGCTTCATTTCTTCTATCTGCGCCGGCGTCATCGACAATTTGGCTAGTGTATCCTTGATCAATGTTGGTGCCGGTTTGTTGTATGAGACTGCGCAGATAACTCGTTGGGCATTAGTATACAGTTGCTCTATCAACGTATATGCTGCCTTCAGCTTCATTCGCATGTCAGAGCCCAGATGAGCAACACGGCTACCTGTAACGGTTTAAGAATTCGTTGTTAAACCGGATATTTCAAAGATGGTTAATCAAGCTCTTTACACAAGGTACTTACCGAATATCGTAGACGTCATAGCATTTATGTGATGTTCAACCCAGTTAGCTCTTCTACCACCAGTTTAAGAGCTGCCTCGGCGTCTTCAGCCCGCTTCAACAAAGCAGCCTTTTCAATTTCCCAGTTGGCATGTTCAGTCTTTAAGCCATCTTTCAGTTGTTCCGTGGCTGTCAAAGCGCCTTTTAGTTCATCTTTGGCCTTGGAGGTCTCTGCTTGCTGGGACTTAATATTCTCTTGAAGATCGGCAATTTGGGAATCTTTGTTGTTTATATTGGCCTGCAAAAGTCAGATGATGAAGATGATAATATTTTTCTCAAAGTCCCAAGCATATAACTAGTTATACACTTGGCACATGGGGGCTAATGCGGATTGCTTCTTTCCTGCTGATTATTCAAAGTCCCAAGGCTCAATACTAGTATTAATCTTGGCACTTGGGGGCTAATGTGTATTTGATTAGAAAGTAAAAAGACAAAGGAATTGACAAAATACAGTTTGGAACATGAAGTCCCGGTTCATCTTGATAAGATAAAACAGCCCTTGGGGGCTACTCAGTTGAAGTGTTCTTTATCCAAAAAGTCCCGGTTTATCTTCAAGAGACAAACTGGCCCTTGGGGGCTACAATGGAGTTGATATACAGAACAAGAAAGATTAAAGTGTTTGGAAGATTACCTCATAGCGCTCCTTCATCATGTTCACCAAACCGACCTCATAATCTCGGCTTGTGTATAGGCGGTTTAGGAATCCGGAATGGAGCTCCTGGGTAGTAAGGTTAACATAGCTGAATAAATCTGTCTTCTCTTTCCCCTTGCCCATAGCAACAAATTCTTCCTTGGCAGAATGCTTTGATAAGGCAACCGGATTGCCTGGGACGGTGTGACCAGTACCGGTGATAATAACATCATCATCGCCACCTTTTGACGGGCTTGGCGGATTGACAATATCCCTGGCTAGGCTTGGCGGATCAGCAGCTAGACTTGGAGGATTAGCATGCGGGCTTGATGGATCAACATGAGGAGTAGCCGGGTCAGCTTTCGGCGGATCAGCATCAGTGTTTTGACCTTGTGGGGCAGAATCATCCATGACAATATCAGTGTCTCTACTAGCACCTTCTAGGGTCCTCTCCGGTTCAACTTCATCAGTGGGGGTACTGGTTTTGGCTTTCTTGCTCAGTCGGGCTTTGGCACTACAATATCAAACAAAGGTTAGTATGGTAAACCAACACACGAAGAAAAAAGATGAAGGGTAGTATACTTACCCAGGGACGGTTTTGAGGGGAGGCATCTGGGTGGTTGATGAGTTGCCAGATGAAGAATTGGAAGTCACCTGATAATTCGAATCAGATGGATTAAGTGGGTATCCGAAGCAACTCGCCAAGGGATAAGGTTTATTAAAAGAGCAAGAGACCTATGGACGACATTTCCGGTTTGGAGTGTCTGGTAAACAGGAGGAAGTGACTTGCTGGCCATTGTGCCGGGTTTTGCGACGGTCTTCAGGTTGCTGCGTATTCAAAGAAAATTGTGGATCCAAATGAGCAAGAGGGTGAGAGTATTTTACTTTCCGAACTGCACGGCCAAGTTTTTGAACAGACACATGATCTGAATAGGAGGAAAGGGAGATTACCTCTACATGGTCAGCACGACTGGCTTCCGCATCATCCTGGTAATAGTCATTGTCAATAAGGTGTACGAAAAATGAGCCAAGGGAGTCAAGTTCTACCTCTTGTTCCGATTCATCGACATCTTCGGGCGGATCAGAGGACTCGGCGGTTTTCTTCTTGGCTGGTTTCTTTGTGACTTTGCTTTTTGCACAAGGAGCCCTCGCCGATTTGTCTTGAGCTTTCCTCTTCTAGAAAGGATCTTTGGCCTGTAAAATTAAACAAGGGATTATTAGAACAGTGTTAAAACGGAGACGGTTCAAAAAGCACAAGGTTAAAAAAATTACCGCTGGTGGTTTGTTGGAGGCATAAAAAGGATGCGGCCCAGTTTTGCCGCACTCGGCGATCGGTTCATCCAGCATCTTCTTGACAGACTCATTGACTTCATCATCAGTCATCTCTATTTCATGATACCGTTGAGGGTCCTTGATGTCCCCGGTATACTCATGCATCAACCTGGTGCGGCGGCTTAAAGGTAGGATACCCCATGAAACCCAGCAGCGAACAAGGTCAATGTCGGTTAAACCGTTTGCTAGGAAGGCCCGAAGCTTAGCAAGTTGAGGTGCATAAGTTTGTCGTTCTTTGGCAGTGAGCCGTTGAGGCAGTGGATGGCCATTACTGAGCCGGTGAGCACGATAACCCGGCAGAGGGTTTTCATCAGCAGGGGCGGTATTCTGACAATAGAACCATGTTTGATTCGAGTCTTTAGGATGGTTGTGATGTTTGGCATGAGGAAAATCGACTTCTTTCCTCTTCTAAAGCAATACACCACCAAGTTCAGTATTGGGGCCGTCAGAGAATTCAGTTCGGCGGTTTAAATGGAAGAAATCCCGGAAGAGCTCAACAGTTGGTCCTTCTTGAAGGTAAACTTCACATAACACTTGGAAATTGCATATGTTGGACACAGAGTTGGTCCAATGTCTTGAGGATGGAGTTGGAAGCTAGAAAGTACATCCCGGAAAAACTTTGATCTGGGAGGGCTAAACCCCCGGTCTAGATGCTGCATGAACACAATCACTTCTCCGTCTTGAGGTTCAGGAGGGCATTCAGGGCCTGGGACTCGCCAATGAAGGACATTTTTCTTGGCCAAAGCGCCAGTTAGAACATATCCATTGAGTTGCGTTTCTGTGATCTGGGAAGGAACCCAGTTGCAAGCGGCGAATTGCTTGGTCATTTTGGAAGACAAACTGTAAAAGAAGTGTGAAGGCCGGTTTACAATTCAAGGTTGATGTGTACAAATCGGTGTTAAACCGGGGGATTTAATCAAGGCATATATACACGTTAAACCGGCTATTGCTACTCAAGTCAAGATGGCGGTTTAAGTGAGGGCTAATGGTACCAGGCGGATTATTGATAAGCACATTTCATATATACAATTTTGGCATAGAAATATATTATTTATTGAGATATGACCATCAATTCTTGCTGTGAAATATTGAATATTTGCATGAAAATCATATAAAGTATCATTTAGTAGTCTTTGGTCTATTTTGCAGAAATGTGCGCAAAGGCACTATAAATCTTCAAGATCCGGACTAAGTGGCTAAGAGAACGAAGAAGAGGAGGAAGAATGGACTTGTGCGAGAAGAAACGAAGTAGCCAGGGGGCCAACTATAGAAGAGAGGATCTACTTGGGAAGAAAGAAGAAAGGAGGAGGGCCAAAGTAAAAAAAGATAGATCAGATCATGGGGCATCAAAATCCCTAGCACGCCTCCATTCCCCATCAGGCCTGGCATCTCATCTCTCTCCCCCGATCCCTTTCTTCTCCACCTCCGGCCGCCGCCACGGCCAGGCCGGTGTGGTGGTGCGCCTCCGCGACCCATCCATCCAGCAGCGCCACCAACTCCGCCACCTCACCACCGAACACTACAGCGCCTACATCTTCACTACGCCATCCATCCACCATCACCAGCACCAGATCGCGCAAGCCACCAGATGGCCTGTCTGATCCGCTGCGCGACCAGCACCTCTTCTCCACGCCCCTGCTTCTGCTTTCTCTCCATGCCCTTACTGTTGCTTCTTTCTCAATCTCTTGCTGCTCTTTCTCTTGATCTCCCTACTGCCCCGCTCTTGCTCTTCTTATCTCTTCTCAGTGCGCTCCTTCTGCTCTCTCAACCCTCCACGCCGCTGCTGCTCTGAACTACAACTACTGTTTCTCCTCTTAGCCTCTCTGCTGAACTGCCGCTGCTCCTCTCTCTTCCTGCACCTTCTCTCAAATGCCCTTGCTGCTCCTCATCTTCCAAAAACCTTGCTGCTCCTCCTTCTTTCCCAATCCTGCTGCTCTCTCTCTCTCTCTCTGTAATTTCTATGTATCAGAGACGTGTTAGACCTTGTGTTATTCAGACTTGTGCTTGTTTGATTGTTCTCTATTAATCTGCAAGAAGTAGAATAATTTAGTGTCACTTTTGTTGACGTGTAAGAACTAGCTATATATGTCACACATATTCTGTACTTGCCGATGATTGGTGTCCAGTTTCTTGTTCGTGTGATACAAATGCATATGTGTGTGATGTGAAACAATTATATATATGGGGCATGTATTTCAGTTAGTGGTTTGTATAAATTCAGATTACTACTTGTGATTCTATTTTGTATTGAAATTACTCTTTGTGGTAGTCAGTTGTGTGATCATTTAATTTTCAGTCTCTGTATTAGCTCTGTACCTGTAATATTTGTTGTGATATGAAGCATTATCATCCATGTCCTTTATCTTGTTTCTTCTCTCTGTCACACATTAGTTAGATAAATATATGTGTTCTAGTATTGTTGTTTCCCTTTGGTCATATTTGTATTCTTGTGTCAGTGTCTCCTTTCTCAAGTAAAACGATAATACCAAAAAGACTAAAAGTACAATCTGAACCTCCCTTTGTTTCTGTGTCATTTCCTTTATTGATACTCTTGTTAGTGTTAGTTTATTTTCTATTTTCATCACCCAATATCATGTTACCTAGCTTTAGCTGAGCATAGTTGTCGTCACCTAGTCCCTAAGGAGAACACGATACTCGTAGTTTGGGGCGTAAAAACCCCACTATATTACAACAGATCATTTTGGCGCCGTTGTCGGGGAATAGCGTTGAGCGATTTTGTTAGGCTATAGACTAGGTTTTTCTTGTTTTTCCCTTTGTGCTATATATATGTGATATATCTCTAACCCCTAACCCTTGTTCGAGTTATTTTCTCTTTCTTTACTTGGTCATTCTGCAGGTTATTGCATCTTCTCAGATATGGCTTACTATTCAGATCATCATGCTTATGCGAGCAACAGTGCAAACAGCACGGAAAGTATTCAAGACCTGATAAGTAAGATTTCCCATCGATTTGATGATTTAGCTCGGCAGTGAGAACTAGTTTTTGAGGATAGGCCTAGCTCTTATGATCCTTATTCTAGAGGCCATCCTTATGTTGCTCCTACCTGCCATATTTGTGGATTTCAGGGCCATTCGCCCGCTGAATGTCAGTGTGGTAACTCTTACCCTTCAGATTGTTTTGGCATGAGCTTCGCTCAAGAGCATAGCTCATACCAAAACAATTACACACATGGGTGGCCTGAAAACCAGAATATGTCATATAGGAGCAACAACCCTGAGATCTCATCGTTTGCCTCTAGTTATCCAATGCAGGGATTTAGGTATGAAGAGGAGAGCCACAACTATGTTCCACAACAAATTTATTCAGCTCCTACTCATATACCTCAACACCAGGACATGTTGCCAATGGAGTTAAATTGTCCTCCACTTGGTCAACCAACAACTCCAGCACCTGTTGAGCAATCTCATGCACAAGTGCCCACACAAGATGACTTCGATGATATAGACAAGCTCACATTGCTTAGTCTCGAGTTCACTTGGAGTGCTAAAGATGATCCTATTAGGAAGGTGATACTTGAGGAAATGAAGAAGATTAAGAGTGGAAAGGAGCTAGTGGAAGAAGTAAGGAAGATTGAGAAGAACATCAATGCTGGCAGTATTATCTCTTCCCTCCTTGAGTTGAGTATTTCTGGGATACCCCTTGATACATGTGAGGTCCCAACACCTTCACATTCAGCTGAGCAAGATAGCGAGAGTCCAGAGGAAGAGATACTTCAGATCCAAGAAGAAATTCTCGAAGCCAAGGCACAAGATGATCCAGAGCTCGAATACCCAAATGAACAAGTTGAAGATTCAATGTCTACCACTCCCGACGAAGTAGAAGAAGCTGTTGTAGTTGAAGATGAAGAACCAGAAATTCAATTGCCTATCATCATACAAGAGTGTGACATTGCAGGTTTATCTAATCCTCTCAATGGCATGTCCCCATATGAATTGTTTGCTACTACCTTGCATTGCATGATGCCATCTGTTAAAGTAGATTTGAAAAAGTATTTGCTTGGATATGATCATATATACCCTGTTAGTGGCATTACTCACATTAGTGATGATCACAATTACTTTCCTCGTGCTAGACCTATGCTTTATGAAACATATCATTCCCATACTAGTCTTGAGCTTAATGATAAATATCATCCTCATGTTAGTGTTGACCTTGCTGATTTCTACCATCCTAAACATGTGCTTTATAGCTATGCTTATGTAATTGGATACTCGATTGACGACTTGGAGGGTATTATCCCTACCTCTTGCATCGTCTCTTTTGTGGAGTGTTCTTTCAGGTTTCTGCTTCTGCATCGTTCACTTCATGCTGACCAGGTTCGAGGTGACATTCCTTGGGACCCTGGTGGACCCAAAGCATGGCGATGAGGAGAAGCAATGGGGCACACACGAAGAAGAGTGAAGCTGGAGCATCCATGAGGAAGGAAAGGAGAAGAGCTGCAACTGGTGAGGTGATTGAGCGAGTGCTACTTCATTAAGCCTGGTGAGCTGTTTCATGACCCATTCTGAATATCATAAATACATGCTGAATTCAATTGCTAGTTGGGTTGCTTGAGCTAGTTATTACTTGTTGTCAAGCTGAAATTCACCTTTGGCATTGTGCTTGATGTGAATTTGTGAACTTGATTTCTGAATGCCTTGTAAACTAGTGATCTACACCATGCATGCTTTGCTGAAATTTGTGGAAGTTATTAGTTTTGAGTGCTCAAATCCCTAGTACACTAGAAAACTTGATCATTTTCTGCTTTTACCTTGATACACCTACATCACCATGTTTAGATGCTGAATTTGTGCTAAGTGTGTTCCCATTGAGAGCAATCACCTAACCACTATGGATTAGCATGCTATGTTCCCTGGATCGGTAGCATGTGAACTAGACATGGAGAAGTGATGATTCCTATTTTTGTGCTTAAGCGTTGTTCATTTAAGATAAGTAATAATGAATAAATTAGTCTGACTACCTACAGTAGCATGTCATGTTCCCGGGATCGGTGGCATGTGAAATCGGGTTAGCTTGGGCAGTAATTAATAATAATAATAATGTAATTGTCGAACCAGGTGTATACCATGTTCTCGGGATCAGTGGTATGTTCCTTTGGGGAGACAAACAAAAAAACTATATAATTGGTCGAGCCGGGTGTATACCATGTTCTCGGGATCGGTGGTATGTTCCTTTGGTGAGATCAATATAATATTATCATTACTTCCTTCAAATTCAATTAGTGGTTCAACCACAAAGTTGTATTTCTGCAAATAAGAGATTTAATTCTAGTTCTTTTTTGTTCTCGGGATCATGCTCTCTTTAGGAACCTTTTGGCACAATCAGCATTTGAATTTGTTGATCCATTTTTATCATTGTAAAAGTTTAAAATGGTCAAGTCTACTAGTATCCTACTGCTTTGAAGCACTCCTGCCCATTGATTTTCACTAGCAAAGTTCAAAGCATGCTTTGTTTGGAGATCTACTTCACTTGGCATTCTCTAGTCAGCTCACTGTTCACAATCTTGCTCTTGTCATATTTCTTTGCTTGAGGACAAGCAAAGATTTAAGTGTGGGGGAACTTGATAGAGCATTTCCTCATATATTATTTTTAGCCTTTTTGCATCAAATTGTAATCATATTTTCACATTATTTACTCGAAAGATATTCAAATACTCATATTATGTCACATTTACAACACTACTCCATCTTTTGCAGAAAAGGGCGATAAGGCCCAAATCCTTGTATATTGGAGTGTCTAAGAGGTTGCGGCTGCTGCATTTTGCAGAGGGACTCGAGTGTGAAGAAGAATTAACCTACAGGGGCTAGCTGAAGAAGAAGGGGACCAACTTGGGAAGAAAGAAGAAAACAAGGAGGGCTAAACAAGAAGAATGCGGATCTGATCGAGAGGGGTAAAATCCCTAGCCATCTCCTTCGATCCCTTCGGGCCTGGCACACATCTCTCTCCCTGACCACTTCTTCTCCCACCTCAGGCCGCCGCCACGGCCAGGCCGACGTGGTGGTGCGCCTCCGCAACTCATCCATCCACCAGCATCACCATCTCACCATCACCCACCAGCGCCTCCGGCCACCACCGCCCTCAGCACCAAGCGCCACCTCGCGCGCCCCATCAGACACGAGGTCGCGGAGGCGTCTGATCCCTCGCGCGAGCTCTCTTTCCTCCGTGCGCCTCCACCCTGCTGATTCTTCTGCCCTTCTCCATCTCTTGCTGCTACATCTCCTCTCCTGGCGCCTCAACCTACTGCCTCTCCATGCCCCCGCTGCTGCTCCCTCTTCCCATGTCCTCTGCTACTGTTCTTTTCTGAATCATAAAATTGCTGCATCTTCCTTCTTCTCCTCGACCTCCTGCTGCTGCCTCCTCTTCTCCAAGTCCCGCTGCTCCTCCTCCATTGCTGCGCCCTGCGGCTTCTTCTTTCAACTGCCACTACTACTCCCTTCCCCTCACAGCTACTCTTCCTCCTTACCTCCTCTGCTGCTATATCTCTTCCGCCTCTCTATATTCTCTGAATTTTCTGTAATAGGAGTAGTAAGAAGCTTTGTAATATTCAGATTATCTAAGTGCCTGTAACCTGCTATATGTTCAGTTCGTACTTGTCATCTGTTAATTAGTATTCTTCTACTGTATGTGTGGGATCCCTTATGTGTTTGTTCCTTACTGCATAAATTTATTCAGTTGTCAATGTGTTAGCTCCAGTACATGTGCTATATAAATACATGTGTGTTTTGTGATGTAAATCATGTCAGCTAGCTCACTATAACAAATTCATGTTACTATTCGTGATTTTATTTTGTATTGAAATTACTCTCTGTGGTAGCCAGTTGTGTGATCATTCAATTTTCAGTCTATGTATTAGCTCTGCACCTATAATATATGTTGTGACATGAAGCATTTTCATCCCTGTCTATTATCTTGTTTCTTCCCTCTGTCATACGCTTGTTAGATAAATATATGTGTTCATGTCCTGTTGTTTCCTTTTGTGTTAGCATTTTAATTTCTCAAGTAATAGGGAAACACCAAAAAGACAATATAGACAATCTGAACCTCCCCTTTGCTTATTTTGCATTTCCTTTGGCGGCGATCTTCAGGAATAACCTTGTTAGTTTAGGTTTTATTTTCCGCTTTCATCACCCAATATCTTGTTACCTAGCTTTAGCCGAGCATAGTCGTCGTCACCTAGTCCCTGTGGAGAACACGACACTCGTAGTTTGGGGCGTAAAAACCCCGCTATATTACAACTGATCATTTTGATTCCCCGGCAACGGTGGTATGTTCCTTTGGGGAGACAAACAGAAAAATTAATAAAAATTGGTTGAGCCAGGTGTATACCATGTTCTCGGGATCGGTGGTATGTTCCTTCGGTGAGACTAATGAAATAATATGTGTGTTTCTTTCAAATTCAATAAGTGGGTCAACCACAAAGTTATATTTCTGCAAATAAGAGATTTAATTCCAGTTCTTTTTGTTCTCGGGATCATGCTCTCTTTAGGAACCATTTGGCGCAGTCATCATTTAAACTTGTTGATCCTCTTTTATCATTGTAAAAGTTTAAAATGGTCATGCTTACTAGTATCTTACCGCTTTGAAGCACTCCTAACCATTAATTTTCACTAGCTAAGTCCAAAGCATGCACTGTTTAGGCATCTACTTCACTTGGTATTCTCTAGTCAGCTCACTGTTCACATTCTTGCTCTTGTCATATGCCTTTGCTTGAGGACAAGCAAAAGTTTAAGTGTGGGGGAACTTGATAAGCACATTTCATATATACAATTTTGGCATAGAAATATATTATTTATTGAGATATGACCATCAATTCTTGCTGTGAAATATTGAATATTTGCATGAAAATCATATAAAGTATCATTTACTAGTCGTTGGTCTATTTTGCAGAAATGTGCGCAAAGGCACTATAAATCTTCAAGATCCGGACTAAGTGGCTAAGAGAACGAAGAAGAGGAGGAAGAATGGACATGTGCGAGAAGAAACGAAGTAGCCAGGGGGCAACTATAGAAGAGAGGATCTACTTGTGAAGAAAGAAGAAAGGAGGAGGGCCAAAGTAAAAAAAGACAGATCAGATCATGGGGGATCAAAATCCCTAGCACGCCTCCATTCCCCATCAGGCCTGGCATCTCATCTCTCTCCCCCGATCCCTTTCTTCTCCACCTCCGGCCGCCGCCACGGCCAGGCCGGTGTGGTGGTGCGCCTCCGTGACCCATCCATCCAGCAGCACCACCAACTCCGCCACCTCACCACCGAACACTACAGCGCCTCCATCTTCACTACGCCATCCATCCACCATCACCAGCACCAGATCACACAAGCCACCAGATGGCCTGTCTAATCCGCCGCGCGACCAGCAGCTCTTCTCCACGCCCCTGCTTCTGCTTTCTCTCCATGCCCTTACTACTGCTTCTTTCTCAATCTCTTGCTGCTCTTTCTCTTGATCTCCCTACTGCCCCGCTCTTGCTCTTCTTATCTCTTCTCAGTGTGCTCCTTCTGCTCTCTCAACCCTCCACGCCGCTACTGCTCTGAACTACAACTACTGTTGCTCCTCTCAGCCTCTCTGCTGAACTGCCGCTGCTCCTCTCTCTTGCTACACCTTCTCTCAAATTCCCTTGCTGCTCCTCATCTTCCAAAAACCTTGCTACTCCTTCTTTCCCAATCCTGCTACTGGTGCTCTCTCTCTCTCTCTCTCTCTCTCTCTCTCTCTGTGTGTGTGTGTGTGTGTGTGTGTGTGTAATTTCTATGTATCAGAGACGTGTTAGACCTTGTGTTATTCAGACTTGTGCTTGTTTGGTTGTTCTCTATTAATCTGCAAGAAGTAGAACAATTTAGTGTCACTTTTGTTGACGTGTAAGAACTAGCTATATATATCACACATATTTTGTACTTGCCGATGATTGGTGTCCAGTTTATTGTTCGTGTGATATAAATGCATATGTGTGTGATGTGAAACAATTATATATATGGGGCCTGTATTTCAGTTAGTGGTTTGTATAAATTCAGATTACTACTTGTGATTCTATTTTGTATTGAAATTACTCTTTGTGGTAGTCAGAGTGTGATCATTTAATTTTCAGTCTCTGTATTAGCTCTATACCTGTAATATTTGTTGTGACATGAAGCATTATCATCCATGTCCTTTATCTTGTTTCTTCTCTCTATCATACATTTGTTAGATAAATATATGTGTTCTAGTATTGTTGTTTCCCTTTGGTCATATTTGTATTCTTGTGTCAGTGTCTCCTTTCTCAAGTAAAACGATAATAAAGACTAAAAGTACAATCTGAACCTCCCTTTGTTTCTGTGTCATTTCCTTTATTGATACTCTTGTTAGTGTTAGTTTATTTTCTATTTTCATCACCCAATATCATGTTACCTAGCTTTAGCTGAGCATGGTTGCCGTCGCCTAGTCCCTGAGGAGAACACGACACTCGTAGTTTGGGGCGTAAAAACCCCACTATATTACAACAGATCAATTATGATTTTCTATGAAGTTAAACCGCCTATAGTGGAAGCAGCAGAGCTAAAATTCATTAAGTGTCGAGGAAACAGGTTTCACAAGATGATATTATAATTTTGGATCTACCGTGGTTCAGTAAGGAAAATTTTCTGAGCCCTACAATGGCGTCAAGCAGAACAGAGAAGGTCCAGATGGGATCTATCCAGGCACATTAAGATGTTGTAGTACGGCAGATTAAAACTACGGATCCAGCCGCAAAAGGAAAATGCCAAGCTAGTCTAGATTTGATGAGGGTATAGGGGTAAAGCAATGAACACAGATGAACGTCAATGAACATGGATGAACTTCAAAACCCTAATGTAGATTTGATAAGTGAAGGAAGGGAATATTTACTAGGGCCACACAGCGATGGAGGAGTGTCGCAAGATCTCTCGTACAAATAGGTTGATGCAGCGGCGTAGTCGGTGCAGGGTGAAGGGTCAACGGTGGCGGCGATGCTTGAGTTCTTCGGGGTCACGAGGAGGAAGACGATGCGAAGAGGCAAAGGTGGAAAATGGAAGGACCCCCCGGTCTTATTTATAAAGGCAAGGGGATAAGCGGCAAGCGCGAAAATCGAGGAGGCTGAAGCGGCAAGAGGGGGCGTAGCTGTAGCCTCGATCTTCGGGAATTAATTAAATGAAGGGAATCTTTATTATCTTTTTATACAGAGATGACGTCATGATGATTCACTGTAGTGTTCATAAGATGACGTCATGGCAGTTTACCAAAGTTTACAGGGAGATGACATCATGGCGGTTTACGAGAAACGTAAGAAGATGTTCACTGAATTTTTCTAAGTATTAAAGATTGACATGAACAGGTTCAAATCAATCTGGGGCCTAATGTTGAGGATATAACTACTGAGTGTAAACCGCCCAGGAGGGGCCGGTTCACACTCAACTATACTGAAGCCCATGAAGACAAAGAAGATGGCGATGTACTGATAAAGCTTAGAGGCCCACAGCCCAAAGGCGATTAGGGCACATAATGGTAAACCGCCATAGTTGTATAACTTGTATTGTAAGTTAGGGAAAAGGGAGAGACCGAGCCTGACACTTGTATGAGCCGGCCTCGGGACTCTGTAAAACGGTCGGGCGTCAACCTGTGTATATAAAGGGACGACCCGGCGGCGGTTCAGGGACAAGAAACAACAACTCGAGACTCGGGCAAGGCGTATTCACTCCCTGGTCATCGAAACCTAATCAATTCCATCACAACCAGACGTAGGCTTTTACCTTCATTGTAAGGGGCCGAACTAGTATAAAACTCTCATGTCCCTTGTCTGGTTTAACCCCTTCAAGCTAGTCTCGTTGCGATGGCTCCACGACTAAGTCCTTCCGTTAGGACATCTGACGTGATATTTCCATGACAATTAGCCTTAGACGCATAGTTCAGGACCCCCTACCCGAGATCCGCCGGTTTTGACACCGACACCGACCACCAAAGTCTGAAGTATCTATTTACTCCGTTAGAACTGAACCTCCGTCAGTAGAGATGGATGGAGACTATTGCAGATTTTAACTTGGGTATTTCATATACCCCAGGCAAGGCTAATGTAATGGCTGATGCCTTGAGCTGCAAGTCATATTGCAACCACCTCCAGGTTCGCAAAGTTCAGCCCTTGCTTGTTGAAGAATTCAGAAAGTTGAACCTCCATATTGTTCCTCCTGGTGCACTCGCTCCCCCTCCTCCTGAGTGCCACAAAATGAACCTCCATGTTGTTTCCCAGGGTTCTCTAAATACCCTGGTTGCTAGACCAGATCTTGTGGACACCATCAAATGGATATAGAAATGTGACGATGAAGTTGAGAAGATTAAACGCTATCTCGCAGAAGGAAAACCCTCATTCTTCACTATTGCCAATGATGGCGCCTTGTACTTCAAAGGCCGCCTAGTGGTTCCAAGTAAGAGGGAAAACCTGAATCTGACTCCAAGGGTTATGAAGGAAGCTCATGATACACCTTTGTCTATTCATCCTGGTAGCACCAAGATGTACCAAGACATTCATCAGAGATTCTGGTGGTCTAATATGAAGCAACACATTGCTCGTTATGTTGCTAAGTGTGACGTTTACCATCGTATCAAAGCGGAACATCAAAGGCCTGCTGGAACTCTACAACCTATCTATGTTCTTGAATAGAAATGGGACCATGTTGAAATGGACTTCGTCACTGGATTTCCCAAATCGCAGAAAGGTAATGATGTTGTTCTGATCGTCATTGGCCGGCTTTCTAAAGTTGTGCATTTTCTGTCTGTCAAAGAAAGGATCAGTGCTAGTCAGCTGGCAACCCTCTACATGTCCAGAATTGTTTCACTTCACGGTATTCCACTGGTAATCAATTCAGACCGTGGCAGTCTATTCACTTCAAGATTTTGGGCAAGTTTCCAAGAAGCTATGGGGACTCATTTGCTTTCAACACTGCTTTTCATCCTCAGTTGCAAGGGCAAGTTGAACGCGTCAACCAAGTTCTCGAAGACATGCTTCGAGCTTGTGTTATTTCCTTTGGCAAGAAATGGGAGGAATCTCTCCCGTATGCTGAGTTCTCTTATAATAATAGCTATCAAGCTAGTCTGAAGATGCCCCCCTTCATAGTGTTATATGGACAAAACTGTCGAACCCCTCTGAACTAGTCAGAAACTGGGGAACGTCCACTCTTCGGTCCGGATATTATCCAACATGCCGAAGAACAAGTCCGCATTATTCGCGAGAATCTCAAGATTGCTCAGTCGCGTCAGAAGAGTTAGTATGACCGTCATCATAAGGACATGGTCTATCAACCTGGCGGAAGGGCTTAGCTTCGAGTTACACCAATGAAGGGTGCTCACCGCTTCAGGATCAAGGGCAAGCTAGCTCCTCGCTATATTGGTCCTTTCACTATCTGGAAAGGCATGGAAAAATTGCACACCAATTGGAGCTTCCGCCGAACCTTTCTCAATTTCATGATGTGTTCCACGTGTCACAACTCCGCCGCTGCTTCAAGGACCCAATCCGAGCAGTGGATTATGAAGTGCTCGAGTTGCAACAGGACCTCTCCTATAAAGAGCATCCGGTCCGCATTCTCGACCAAGCTGAACGCTGCACACGTCAGAAGGCGATCAAGTTCCTCAAAGTCCAGTGGTTGCACCATTCTGAAGATGAAGCCACTTGGGAACATGAGGATCGTCTGCACGAAGAGTACCCCGCACTGTTTCCTTCTACCTCCTAAATCTCGGGATGAGATTTCTTGTAGTGGTGGAGATTTGTAACGCCCGGGTAATCATGCTACAGTAATCCCACGTTAACGATGCCACGTCACCCCGGTTACTGTCGCTAATCCCGTGTTAGTTCAGATGATTCAAATTCAAATTTGAGTTTTTGTCAAACATCAAAAGTTTTTAAAATGTTAAACTAAAATGTTCGAGTGTGCAATTAAATGCCTATGTATTATGGTGAGGGAACCATGCTTTTATAAAAAACCTAAATACTTAAAATAAATTAAAATAGAAAAGGAAATAAAGAGAAAGGGAAAAAAGGACAAAACAAAAAACAAAACAAAAAAATGAAAAAGAAAAAGGCCCCCTGGCCAACTGGGCCACACGGCCCAGCTGGCCGACCCACCAGGCCCGGCTGGCCAGCCCACCCCCACTCCCTTATCCCCACTCCCTCCGAAACCCTAACCCCTTCCCCGTCGCCCCACTCTTCCCACATCTCTCCTCTCCTTCCCCCAATCCAGATTGGATCGGGGCTTGGGGGCTCGATCCCGGCTCCGCCCAGCCGCTCGACGCCGTCGCCGGAATGCCTCCTCGCCGACCTGCCTCCTCCTCCTCGCCGGCCTGCTTCCTCTCCGATGTCGTCGTGTCGTCGCCCTCCTCGCGCCCCGTTGCCCCATCCCCTACTACCCATGGTGAGGCCCCAGCCTTCCCTCGTCCCCTGCCCCGACCGCGCGCTCCCTGTCGCCCGTTCCAACTCTGCTCGCCGTCCCGCTGTGCGCCTGCTTGGGGCCATGCTCCCTCGCCCCCTCCCCCCGTTCTGGCTGCTGCGACTGCACTGCTCCGCCCGCGCGCACACTCGCGCACCATGCGCGTGGCCTCGCCCTGCGGCTGCTCGCAGCTCCGCACCCAAGCCCCGCTGCAGCCCGGCCGACCCTAGCCTCTCCTTCTCTCGCGCCCGCCACGCCCTTGTTAAAAAAAGGAATTAAAAAAGACTAAAAAATATAATTAAAAAATAATTAATTAATTAACTTGATTAGATCTGTTAAATTAACCTAATCACTTATTAAACTAACTAATCATGTCTAGTAAACCCTGTCAATGACAAATGGACCCCATGCGTCAGTTTGACCAAGTCAACTAGTTGTTGACTGCTGACATCACCCTGATGTCATGCTGACATCATAATGGCATTTCCTAATTAAATTAATTCTGTTAATTCTAAAAATGATTTAAAAACTTTGAAAATTAATATAAAATAAACCGTACCTCGGATGAAAATACTTTGTACATGAAAGTTGCTCAGAACGACGAAACAAATTTGAATACGCAGCCCTTTCATTAGCCACGCGACCCTAGCATAGCTAACCTGCAACATTTCACCTCCGGTTCATCTGTCCGAAAACGTGAAACACCGGGGATACTTTCCCGGATGTTTCCCTCCTTCGCCGGTACCACCTACTACCACGTTAGGGCACACCTAGCACCGCTCATTGTCATGTCATGCATCGTCATGCTTATGTTTGCATTGTATTTATTGTTTCATCCCCCTCTTCTCTCCAGTACACTACGAGACTGACGGTGTTGCTGCCTCGTTCAACTACGGAGTTGACGACCCCTCCTTCTTGCCAGAGCAACCAGGCAAGCCCCTCCCCCCCCCC
>NC_041393.1:561963595-561984345 GCF_002162155.2 Triticum dicoccoides | reverse complement strand
TATTTTACCCTCTACTGCTTGCATTAGAGTAGTATAGCATGTTACTATTTTTGATTAATCCTATCCTGTTGCATAGCCTGTCATTGTTGCTACATCTGTTGATACCTTACCTGCAATCCTAAATGCTAGTATAGGATGCTAGTTTATCATCTGTGGCCCTACATTCTTGTCCGTCTGCATTGCTATACTATCGGGCCATGATCACTCGGGAGGTGATCACGGGTATATACTATGCATACATATATACTATACAGATATTGACTAAAGTCGGGTCGGCTCATAGAGTACCCGTGAGTGGATCTTTGTGGCGGAGCGACAGGGCAGGTTGAGACCACCTAGGCGAGAGGTGGGCCTGGCCCTGGTCGGTGTCCGCGGTTACTTCAAAATAACACGCTTAATGAGATCTTGGTATTTGATCTGAGTCTGGCCACTAGTCTATACGCACAAACCAACTACGCGGGAACAGTTATGGGCACTCGATGTCGTGGTATCAGCCGAAGCTTTCTTGACGTCAATGACTGAGCGGCGCACGCCGGGTTGGACTAGAACGCCTGCCCTTGTGTAAGGGAGGCTAGGTCTGCTCACCAACCGCGTTCGCAACATGCAGATGTGCAATGGGTGATGGGCCCAGACCCCTGCGCGCATAGGATTTAGACCGGCGTGCTGACCTCTCTATTGTGCCTAGGTAGGGTGGTGACGTGTTGATCTTTCGAGGCCGGGCATGACCCAGGAAAGTGTGTCCAGCCAGAGGGATTGAGCGTCTTGGGAAATGTGGTGCACCCCTGCAGGGAAGATTGTCTATTCGAATAGCCGCGTCCCTTGGTAAAAGGACGACCCGAAGTTGTACCTTGACCTTATGACAACTAGAACCAGATACTTAATAAAACACACCCAGACAAGTTCTAGAGACAACCCGGTGATTGCTTTTCCACAGGGCGACGAGGGGAGGATCGCTGGGTAGGGTTATGCTATGTGATGATACTTGGTGAACTTCAATCTACTCTCTTCTACATGCTGCAAGATGGAGGCTGCCAGAAGTGTAGTCTTCGATAGGGCTAGCTATCCCCCTCTTATTTTGGCATTCTGAAGTTCAGTCCACCGATATTGCCTATTTACACATATACCCATGCATATGTAGTGTAGATCCTTGCTTGCCAGTACTTTGGATGAGTACTCACGGTTGCTTTGCTCCTTCTTTTCCCCCTTTTTCCTCTTCTTCCCGGATGCCGCAACCAGATGTTGGAGCCCAGGAGCCAGACGCCACCGTCGACGATGACTCCTACTACATTGGAGGTTCCTACTACTACGTGCAGGCCGCTGACGACGACCAGGAGTAGTTTAGGAGGATCCCAGGCAGGAGGCCTGCGCCTCTTTCGATCTGTATCCTAGTTTGTGCTAGCCATCTTATGGTAACTTGTATAACGTATGTCTGTACTCAGATATTGATGCTTCCGCTGACTCGTTTATGTTCGAGCACTTGTATTCGAGCCCTCAAGGCCCCTGGTTTGTAATATGATGCTTGTATGACTTATTTTTACTTTTAGAGTTGTGTTGTGATATCTTCCCGTGAGTTCCTAATCCTGATCGTACACATTTGCGTGCATGATTAGTGTACGATTGAATTGGGGGCGTCACATTGTCGGTAACAAGTAGTTTGATAGTGAGATAATTTGTAACGAGCAAGTAATGGTAACGATAAATAAAGTGCGGCAAGGTAGCCCAATCCTTTTTGTAGCAAATGAGAGGCTGGAACGGTCTCTTGTAATAAGCAAAGCGTTCTTGAGATCACACAGGAATTTCATCTAGAGTGGTTTGCTTATAGGAAATTTGGCCTACTAAATTTTCAATATGATCAATTGGGATTTAAGACCATATATTTCCTTAGTGACATCATCAAGCTCTTTATTTATATATTGCATCGTAGTTTTTTGTTCTTTAAGTTCGTTCCTAGAGAAACTATTATGCTCAAATTGTAAGGACATAAAACTTTTTGCATTGTTTTCAATTTCTTCCAACTTTCTATAGTAAGGATCAAGCCTCTTGGGTTGAGCCATAAAGGCAAGCAAGCAAACTAGCACACAAGCAAACGAAAAGATGAAAAAAAGAAGGGTGAATACAAAGGCAAATATTTTTGTGTTTTTCTGAAAACGTTTTAGAAGTGGGGGAGAGGAAAATGAGAGGCAAATGGTACATAATGTAAGTGCAAGAGATGAGAGTTTATGATAGGTACTTGGTAGGCTTGATGTAGAACCTCCCCGGCAACGGCGCTAGAAATTCTTCCTCCTACTTCTTGAGCTTGCGTTGATTTTTCCCTTGGAGAGGAAAGGGTGATGCAACAAAGTAGAAATAAGTATTTACCTCAGTTAAGAACCAAGGTACCAATCGAGTAGGAGGTACAAGCAAGTCCCCAATATATGTACCTGACAAACTAACAAACACTTGCACACAACATGAAAAAGGGGTTGTCAATCCCTTCACAGTCACTTGCAAGAGTGAGATCTAATAGAGATAGATATAAAAGATAAGTAAAAGGCAAAATAAAGTAAATATAAATAAAGTGCAACACAACATTTTTGGGTTTTTGGTTTTATAGATATGAAAATATATGATGGAAAATAGACACGGGGGCCATAGGTTTCACTAGAGGCTTCTCTCTCGAAGAAAGCATACAGTGGGTAAACAAATTGTTGTTGAGCAATTGATAGAAAAGCGCAAAGTTATGGCGATATCTAAGGCAATGATCATGAATATAGGCATCACGTCCATGACAAGTAGACCGACTCCTGCCTACATCAATTACTATTACTCCACACATCGACCGACTCCTGCCTGCATCTAGAGTATTAAGTTCATAAGCACAGAGTAATGCCTTAAGCAAGATGACATGACGTAGAGGGATAGATCCAATCAGTATGGTAAAACCCCCATCTTTTTATCCTTAGCGGCAACAATACAATACATGCCTCGCTACCCCTACTATCACTGGGTGAGGATGCCGCAAGATTGAACCCATCACAAAGCACCTCTCCCATTGAAACAAAAACCAATCTAGTAGGACAAACCAAATCGATAGATCAGAGAGAAATACAAAGCTATCTCAATCATGCATAAAAGAGTTCAGAGAAGACTCAAATAATATTCATAGATAATCTGATCATAAATCCACAATTCATTAGATCTCAACAAACGCACTGCAAAAGAAGATTACATCGAATAGATCTCAGAACATCGAATAGAACATTGTATTGAAGATCAAAGAGAAAGAAGAATCCATCTAGCTACTAGCTATGGACCCATAGGTCTGTGGTAAACTACTCACATGTCATCTAAAGGGTAGCAAGGTTGGTGTAGAGGCCCTCCGTGACCGAATCCCACTCTGGCGGAGTGCCAGAAAAGGCCCCAAGATGGGATCTCATGAGAACAGAAGCTTGCGGTGATGGAAAGTATTTTTGGTGTGCCCTCTGACGTAGGGGGGATATTTGAGGATTTATAGTGCTGGAGTTAGGGTTAGGAGAGCCACGAGGGCCCCACAAGCCTAGGGGGCGCGCTGCAATTATTTACTTTTATGTTATAGTAATCTTTTATATCTATCTCTATTAGATATCACCTTCGCAAGTGACCGTGAATGGATTGACAACCCCTTTTTCGCGTTGGGTGCAAGTGTTTCATTGTTTGTGTAGGTGCATATAATGGGGACTTGCGTGTTCTCCTACTGGATTGATACCTTGGTTCTTAACTGAGGGAAATACTTATCTCTACTTTGCTGCATCACCCTTTCCTCTTCAAGGGAAAAACCAACGCAAGCTCAAGAAGTAAAGCACCTACACAAACAAACAAATACTTGCACCCAACACGATAAAGGTGTTGTCAGTCCCTTCACGGTTACCTGCAAGGATGAGATCTGATAGAGATAGGTATAAAAGATAAATAAACGTGCAAAATAAAGTAAAGGTAAACAAATTGCAGCAAGGTATTTTTGGGTTTTTGGTTTTATAGATCTGAAAATAATATGATAAAAATAAACCCGGGGCCATAGTTTTCACTATAGGCTTCTCTCTTGAAAGTACGCATATGGTGGGTAAACAAATTACTGTTGAGCAATTGGTAGAAAAGCTCAAAGTTATAACAATATCTAAGGCAATGATCATGAATATAGGCATCACGTCCGCGACAAATAGATTGACTCCTGCCTGCACCTACTACTATTACTCCACACATCGACCGCTATCCAACATGCATCGAGTGTATTAAGTTAACAAGAACAGAGTAACGCATTAAGCAAGATGACATGATGTAGAGGGATAGATCCAATCAATATGAAATAAACCCCATCTTTTTATCCTTAATGGCAACAATACAAATAAATTTCTTGCTACCCCTTCTGTAACTAGGTGAGGACACTGCAAGATTGAACCCAAAACAAAGCACCTCTCCCATTGCAAGAAAAATCAATCTAGTTGGCCAAACCAAATCAATAGATCAGAGAGAAATACAAAGATATCTTAATCATGCATAAAAGATTTCAGAGAAGACTCAAATAATATTCATAAATAATCTGATCATAAATCCACATTCATCGGATCTCAACAAACGCACCACAAAATAACATTACATCTAATAGATCTCCAAGAACATCAAGGAGAACATTGTATTGAAGATCAAAGAGAGAGAAGAAGCCATCTAGCTATTAGCTGTGGACCCATAGGTTGGTGGTAAACTACTCACACATCATTAGAAGGGCAACAAGGTTGGTGTAGAGGCCCTTCGTGATTGAATCCCCCTCCAACGGAGTGCCAGAAAAGGTCCCAAGATGGGATCTCACGAGGACAGAAGCTTGCGGCGGCAGAAAAGAATTTTTTGTGTGCCCTCTGACGGAGGGGGATATTTGAGGATTTATAGTGCTGGAGTTAGGGTTAGTAGAGCCACAAGGGGCCCACAAGCCTAGGGGGCGCCCCCTAGGGCGCCCCCTAGGGCTTGTGGCCTCCTCATGGGTCTTCTGGTCTCCTCTCAAAGCTTCCTAGGTGTCTTGTCATCCAAGAAAAATCATAGTAAAGTTTCGTTCCGTTTGGACTCCGTTTGGTATTGATTTTCTGTAGAAGTCAAGAACAAGGAAAAAAACAACAACTGGCACTAGGCACTAGGTTAATAGGTTAGTCCCAAATATGATATTAAATAGCATATAAATGCATATAAAACATCCAAGATGGATAATATAATAGCATGGAACCATAAAAAATATAGATACGTTGGAGACGTATCATCCAGGTACATGTTATGCTATGCTCCACGCTGATCTACAACACTCTCCATGGCAATGAGCCCCCGCCCAGTGACGGCAGCGAGAGCGGCTTCAACGAGAACTCCGGCGATGAGTAGATCTAAGCTATGATCTTTAAATTTCAATTATGTTTAATTACGGTTTGTACTAAAAACTCCCCTATGTTATGTGTGTGATGATGAACTCCCCTATGCTATGTTATGCTTGTGTGAACTCCGGCGAGATGTTTTTAGCGTGAAGTAGTTTGTTTGAATTTACAGGATCGCTATGCGGGATCTATTCTTGCAGCGCACCCGACGTCTTGTAAAAAATGTTTACGGGATACCGTAAACTATTTTTCTGGGATGACGAGACATGCGAGATCTGCTAGAGATGCTATTACCCCGACGAACAACACAATCTCCTCCAACCCCGCCACCGACCACAAAAAAAGATTACATCTGATAGAAACCCAAGAAGATCAAGGAGAACATTGTATTGAGGATCAAACAGAGAGAAGAAGGCATCTAACTACTAGCTATGGACCCGTAGGTCTGTGGTGAACTATGCACGCATCATCAAAAGGCAGTAAGGATGATGTACAAGCCCTCCGTGATCGATTCCCCCTCCCGCAGAGTACCGGAAAGGCCTCCAGATGGGATCACGAAAGAACAAAAGTTTGCGGCGGCGGAAAAAGTGTTTCGGGTGGCTCTTTATTGGTTTGGGAATATTTGTGAATTTATAGAGGTGCAATTAGGTCAAACGGAGTTGTGTGGGGCACACAAGCTCAGGGGGCGCGCCCTAGGCTCGCCCAGAGGACTTCTGGCCTCCTCCCAAACCTTCTAGGGTCCCTTCTGGTCCAGAAAAAATCACTATAAAGTTTCATCGTGTTTGGACTTTGTTTGGTACTGATTTTTCTAAAAAGTCAAAAACAAGAAAAAAACAGGAATTGGCACTGGCACTGAGTTAATAAGTTAGTCCACAAAAAATGACATAAAATAGAATAAAATGTATATAAAGCATCCAAGATTGATGATATAATAGCATGAAACAATAAAAAATTATATATACATTGGCGATGTATCAGTCACCCCAACAATCAGGCTGCCTCTCTGAACTGTGACATCTGCCACAGCTTTCAGGGGGAACTTATGATGCCAAGGGCCCCATAAATCGTTATCCCGCGCATCGGTTAGTGTGTGTACGCTAGTGGGAGTCTCAGATCAAGTACACCGAACTCGTTAAGTCTATTATTATGAAATAACCACGAACACCGACCAGGGCACAGGCCCACCTCTCTCCTAGGTGGTCTCTACCTGCCCTGTCGTTCCAACACAAAGAATCACTCAGGGGCGTTGGGAACCCACCACTACCCAGACGGAACCACCTGTCCCTTCAGCCCCAATCAAAACAGTATAATAAGTATTATAGTATTATATAGTATATATGTGATCATCGCCCGAAGGGATCACGGCCCGATAATATAGCATGGAAAATTGACAAGGTGTAGGGCCACTGATGAGACTCTAGCATAACTATACTAAGCATAGTAGGATTGCAGGTAAGTATCAACAACAATTTAGCAAGGACAGGCTATGCAACAGAATAGGATCTATCGATAAATCATCATCTGAAACTCTCTCTAATGCAAGAAATAGAGGCAAAGAATAGGGGATATCAGAATGATCAAGGGGAGTTTGCTTGCCTAGAAGCTCTGCTAAGAAGGACGGGTTGGCCGCGGCGTAGTCGTACTCGGGGTCAACAATAGCCTCGGGGTGTAACGAAAGAATATATGAGAGGAGGGAACAAATAAATAACGGGCTTACAAGTGCAACACAGATGCATGTCATGGCTATATGTGTGGATGATATGCTCTAATGCATCGCTAAACATTTTAAAAGAAGAGGGAAAACATCTGGTTTCCCAGCTCCAGGTATTATTCGGTATGTTGATCCTCATGCAAAATGTCGAGGTTCATTATGTTAGAAGGGTCCGACAGGTATGTGGATGACATATTCAGATTTGTCATATTTTTTATCAACTTTCATATATAAATTGTTTTCATCTGACTTATAGATTATTTATATGATTTTTCAAATTTAAATGATTTTCTTGATTTTTTGGAATTATTATTTATTCAAATTATTAAATAGCTAAATTGCTAAGTGCGCCCAGAATTACACCCAGTTAGAGACTGATTGGTGGGTCCAGTCAACTGCTGGCTAGACCAAAGTCAAACTGATCGGTGGGGCCACCATGATTAGTGCTAAGCTAAAAAGAAGAATAAACCTAAGTTAATTAGGCAGTGGGGCCTGCATGTCCATGGCTTTGGGGTTAATTAGGGGCATTATTAGCCACTAATGACAGTGCCACGTCGACATGTCAGGGGTTAAGCCGCCGGCGTAAACAGGACATGCTGGAGATTACCGGTCAAATGATTTAGGCGTTGGCTGCAGGTGCGGTTGGGTTTGTTGGAACGCTCGCAGTGTGACTCGTCCAAGGGTGGCCACGGGGTGGCCGGGGGTGGAATGTAGCGACAGCAGAGACGGGTTGTGCGGAGGCCAGAGCGTGGTTAGCACGGGCGCGACACTGTAGCTCGCAATCGAGCGAACAAAGAGCACATGCGGTAGCTATGGGGTTGCACGAGCACAACACGTGCTCAGTCATGGCCACTACAAAAAAAAGACACATCCATGACATTTTGGGCCGAACGAAAAAAAATTCTGTCATACATATGACACTTCTATGATGATAATTGTGACAAAACCCGGTATCATCATAGATGTGGTGGGCTCCTACTTCTATGACAAAAAATCATGACAGATAATGGGCTTTTCGTCCTGGGCGGGCCGGAGACGCAGCTGCATGACATTCTTTGGGCCGTCCATGACGGAAAAAACCGTGGTAGAAGTGAGGGCGAGGAAAATTTTGGGAAGTTCCCGGTTACGGTGGGAGGTCGGGAGCCGAGCGATGCGCGTTTCTCTCGTACACGTACACCCGTGTGTGCGAGGCGTTGGCTCGAACTGAACCCGAGCGAGGCGTTGGGCTCTAACTGAACCTAAGCATTGCACTGCAGGCTATGCGTTATTGAACCCGAGCGATTGATCGATAGCTGTTAACTGAACCCGATCGAGCGATTCCTTTGCTACTGCTGCTAACTGAAGTCGATCGATGCTGCCTTTGGGATGAACAGTGAGTGTTGTGGGAGGGGTTTGGATGAACAGTGAGCGGTGGCGTTGCCTCTGGATGAACAGGACCCCGTGGTGTGGAGGGCTGGATGAACAGTAGACGGTGGAGGGGTGCCCGTGGAGGGGTGGTTGAACAGGACCCCGTGGTGTGGAGGGCTGGATGAACAGTAGACGGTGGAGGGGTGCCCGTGGAGGGGTGGTTGAACAGTAGCTGGTGGAGTAGCGCATGGTGGAGGCTGGATGAACAGGAGCCCGTGGAGGCTGGAGGAGGTCGACGGTGGAGATGAACAATATCCCGTGGAGTCCCATTTTGCGCTACGCCACACCCCTCCCGATGAACAGGACCCCATTATGACCGTAGCGCTCCAACACAAGTCCGTTTCGTCCATTTTGCGGTACGCCACACCCCTACCGATCAACATGACCCCCGTTTCGACCATAGGAGGTCCGTTTCCTCCGTTTTGCGGTACACCACACCCCTCCCGATCAACAGGACCCCCATTTCGACTGTAGGAGGTCCGTTTCCTCCGTTTTGCAGTATGCCACACCCCTCCCGATCAACAGGACCCCGTTCCAAACGTAGGAGGTCTGTTTCCTCCGTTCTGTGGTACGCCAGGCCTCGTTTCCATCGCCTGTTCCGTCCAAGCCCTCCCGATGAACACGACGACGCATTCAGTTCCAACCCAGCCGGTTGGCTCCCACGCGTTCCGTTGCCTCCCGATGAACACGACGCATTCCATTGCCTCCCCATGAACACGACGCATTCCGGTGCCTCCCCATGAACATGACGCATTTCGTTGCCTCCCCATGAACACGACGCATTTCGTTGCCTCCCCATGAACACGACGACGACGATGTTTCTCCGTTCTGACCCAGCCATGTACACGAGCCCTGGCCATACATATGCGCGAGTAGGCGTTCGAGACCCTGCCCGTATGTACGTACGTGGCCGTATTTTCTTTCTTGCACCTTGGCCGCTGTACGTACGTGTACATGCTACGTGCGCGCCTCTACTACAGCACGTGGGCGCCTCTACAACGACCAGTATGTACGTACACGTTCACGACCAGAATGACAACGCTACGTACGCTTCGACCAGGTGGGTCCCGACTGTCAGGCACTTCCTTGCCTGCGAAGATGTAGTTGGTGGGTCCCAGCAGTCAGGGGGGCAAATCATTTTGGTTTTTTTTGCCCAGACGCACTTCCTTGGGTGCGAAGGTGTAGCTCCTGGGTCCCAGCAGTCAGGGGGGTGAATCTTTTTTTTTGCCCGAACGCACTTCCTTGCGTGCGAAGGTGTAGCTGGTGGGTCCCAGCAGTCGGGGGACGAATCTTTTTTTTTCGGACACACTTCCTTGCATGCGAAGATGTAGCTAGTGGGTCCCAGCAGTCAGGGGGGGCGAATCGTTTTTTTAGGACGCACTTCCTTGCGTGCGAAGATGTAGCTCGTGGGTCCCAGCAGTCAGGGGGCGAATCATTTTTTCGCGACATACAGTGGCCCATCCGGTGGGTCCCCGTTGTCAGGTGGAGGAATAATTATTTTGCACGTAATAAGGAGGCACTTCCTTGCGGCTGTCGTGGACCCAGCTGTCAGCCTCTCCATGTACAGTCCACGTCTGATGGAAGTCATTCCTTGACCACATTGACCACGCGGTGCCGGGAGCACCACGGCGGTGGACGACGGCGAGGCCTAGGAAGGGGACGACGCGGAGCCGGGGAAGATGCGGTAGTGGATGCACACGCAGAGAGGAGTACGAGGGTTCACTGTTTCGGCTGCGCTGCCGTCACCATAGAATAACAGGGGGTGTGGGTGAGTGGAGGGATGGCCTGGCCAGCGATGGGAGTAGTAGGGGGCAGTGAGGCCTCCGCGGCAGCACAGCCGGCCATGGGAGGCAGGAGCAGGCGGCACGACCGGCGCTGCTTTGGGCGGCTGGAGCAAGAAGACCAGAGGTTGAAGAAGCACGACGGCCGTTGGATGGACATCGTACGGTCACTGCAGCTAAAATCATTTATATTGACTAAGTTGACAAAGCCCTTGGTACGTCAACTTAGTAGGCCCACAGGTCAGCTTCCAAAACGGTGCGCCCCAGATGTCAGGGGGAGGAATCATTTTTTGGGCGGGTGAAGCTAGAATATCTGAGATTGAAGAAGAAGCACGGCATTCGTTGGATGGACATCCAACGGCCAGTGCTGCTAGAACCGTGTGTTGACTATAAGTTGACAAAGCCTTGCATACGCGTCAACTCTGTTTTTTAGGGGACGCGTCAACTTAGTAAGGCCAGAAGTGTGTGGCAGAGAACTTATAGCCCATTTGAGATTTGTAAGAATGTGTAGCCCATTTTTGAATTCTAATGGAATTTACTACAGCCCATTTACAGTTTGTTAAAAGTACATCCCATTTCAACCAACCGTTCAAAACAGAATTCAATAATATTTCCCACATTTTGATGGGATCCGAAATATTTTTATCCCGAAATTTCTAGTCAGATTAAATACAATTTCAATATAAATTTATATTACGTAAAAATCCAACGAAACATTGCATTCGCAACAATTAATGAAATTAAAATTTTCAATATCCAAAAATAATATTTTATAAAGTAATCACGTGTTTGGTGTATTTTTTTATAGTTACTGCCCAGTTTTTATAATTACATCACATTTATTATTTCTTAAAGCCCATTTTCTTGTTAAGCCTAATGCATCCCTCCTAGGAAAGATTTGCAGCCCAACGGGGCGGAGAATAACAACTTGACCTTGCCTGGGTATTCCTAAAAAAAAGTATAGCTGGGCTAGCCATTTTCAGGTTGAAAAAATTTAATATCTGGGCTGGATATCTGGCCTGGGCTAGACGGGCCACAGCCCGCCCAGTTAATACCTGCAGCGATGTTTTCGTTGTTGTTCAGTGGAGAAAAATTAATATCTGGGCTAAACATCGAAAAACTCTGCAGTGCTCACTCCTCAAAAACACAAATACTGCTCGAGTTGCTTGGTCCCAGCTGTCGGCCGCTTCTTGTGCAATTCTCTCGTTTATTGACTACTCCCTCCTTTCCAGTTTATAGTGCTCAATTAAAAAATCTCACCAATCAAGGTAGATGGCGAGTGGTGGAATACTTTTTGTAGTTTTGCAAAAGCACCTAATTAATGCTCTTGTTATCCTAAAAAATTATATTTATCAATGCATTAATTGCAATGCATGCATGCATAAAGTACATGCATTGGTCAATTTTCTCTTAATACTTGCATGCAATGATTTAATGCACCTTGGAATCTGAACATGTGATGGAAAACAACCAAATTGAGCCTTATAAAATGGAAAAACTAAAATTTTGAGATAAGCCCTATAAACCGGAAAGGAGGGACTACATAGGTTCACAATGGTGTGGGACCGTGATGTCAGGAAACCAAGAGGAAGCAAAATAAATTATAGTTATATATATATATATATATATATATATATATATATATAATAAGGAGTCACTTGCGTACGTGAGGCTATGGACCTGGTGGGTCCCCATTCTCATCCTCTCCAAGTAAAGTCATCTCCTCGCCCGCGCGCGCTTTCTTCCCGAAACAGTCAGTGCCGCCCGCCCCGCTTCCCGGTGCAGGCGATTGCTCCACCTTCAAACGACACAAGTGTCATCCGTCCGTCCATCTTCTGCCCACATTAATGATACGCGGTTGCTGAGGCGGCTACTCCGGCGCCACACGTCCGTCCCTCCGCCCGCTCATCATTGCTATATAAACTATTGCGCCGGCCATAGCCGCAGTCATCCGCATCCGTTCCCTTTCTTCTGTCCACACCACTACTGCCCACCATGGCTTCCTCGCGCTCCAGCGCTCTTCGGGACGGGGGGACGACGGACCACAAGGAGATGGCAGCCATTGCTGCCGACCGGCTGGCCGGCAGGCAGCCGGAGGACGACGACGTCCCAATGGAGAACATGGTAGTCGACGATCCGGCGCCAACCCCCTCCTCCGCGCCATCCTCGCTGGTGCATTGCACCATGACCATCGGCGAGGCCCGTGCCCAATATATGGACAGGGTGAGGTATATGCGTGAGGAGCAGTTCCGGGAGGCGCAGGCCGATGCCACCTACAACCACCATCTCCTCCAGGAGCACCTGCAGGCGGAGGAGCAGATCGCCGCGGAGCGGGCGGAGCAGGAGGCGCTGCTCGACTTGTACCGCTCCGCCCGCAAGGGCCGCCTCGAGCACTGGCGGTACCACATGCGGGTGGTGGAGGCTCCGGTCGCCTACAAAGAGGCTAGCAAAGAGGGCGATGAAGCAGGCGAGGCGCTGTTTGGCGAGACCGAGGACGAGGCAGAGGACAATGCCGGCTCCGACGAGTCCCCGCTCCATTGGCGTCGACGAGGCCCTGCTCTGCCGAGGCCCCACGGCGCCAACAACGAGGTAGAGGACACCACCGGCTCCGCCAAGGCCCCGCCCCGCCAACAATGATGCAGAGGACATCGCCGACTCAGCCAAGGCCCCACCCTGCCGGCAACGTGGGGGAGGATTTCCACCGCTCCGCTGAGGCGCCGCCCGCCGGCAACGAGATAGAGGACATCGCCGGCTCCACCGAGGCCCCGCCACACAGAAAACGAGGAAGAGTAGAACATGGTAGGTCGCCGTCGCTCGGGTCCAAGTAAGGCCACCGCTGCTACCCTCCGGTTGAAGCCAAGCTAGGCTGGTTGACCATTGACGGCCGGTTAGCTTCTTGGCGGCGACGTGGAGTCAGAGAGCTGCGCTGGAGAAGAATGATGCTTCTACTTAACTGCTGGTGCAGTTGGCTGACTGACACGTGGGCCCAACAGGCCACTTGTCAGTTATGCAACTGCACCTGCAGTTAAGTCACTGAAGCTTCTGTTCGGCTCAGCGGGACACAGGTGGGTAGCTTCAGTTAATTAATTATACCTCCAGCGCACCCCTTTTTAGTTGAAGAATGTATGAGATGTAATGAAATCCAGCATGTTTATATGAAATCCGACCATGTATGAATGAATTTATTTTGATTAGTTCGAATTCTTGTATCACTGGCATTGGATGAACATGCAAAACAATACGTACTAGCATTATTCCCAGGGTGATCACCTCGTTTGCAGCAGTTTCACATGTACTCCCTCCGGTCCTTTCTAGTCTGCATACAAGTTTTGTCTGCAGTCAAAGTATCTCTACTTTGACCAATCTTATACAAAAAATTATGCACTTTCACAATGTGCGAAGTAAAAAGGAACAGAAGGAGTAAAAAGAGTTTGAGCAGCTTTTTAGCGTTTCTGTACATTGCAATCAAACACACAGGCCTGGCAATTCATAGAGAACATTCAAAACAATCGATGATTATGCATCTCAGCGACTCACATGTTAGAGGCAATATTTACTTCACAACTAAAGAATAAAGAAAAACTTGATCGACACTGCTGACAGCAAAGGGCGTCCCATTCGAAAATATCAAACGCATGTCTTGCTAAAATCAATGAGCAAAATTTGACAAGGTTGTCCCATTCCAAAATATCAAATGCAAACAATTGTGTAATGGGCAGGGTTTGCCATCAGTTCGGACATTAACATGGCACCTCGTGCTAAATAAACCAGTTGTTCTTTTTGTGCAGTTCCACCAAAATCAACCAAATTCGTGCGTAGCTTGTATGATTTCGCCCTTATATGTTGCAGCGCCTTGAACTTATCGGCACCTCCTTTCTTGTGGTGGAAATGAATGATTCAATGTATTCATGAACATTTTGTGCAGTTCCCATTGAAATCAAGCTGAGCACCCCTGTTTGCACAAATATAAAAAAGTGATTAGTATAAAGCAAATTGTACTATGAATTGACAGTTTCAACAGGCACATACATGGTCCATGTAGAGCACACTTAGAAAAATGGAACTCACCAGAAAGAATCCTAGAACATTGTACTCGCGCATCACAGCAAAAAATGGAGATTTGTCAGTCCTTCTAGCTGAAGTTAGTTTGGTCTTGTCGGGAGTAATGTAACCATCCTTCAACTGCTCCTTCTGATGAGAAGATAGACAGGGCTTCTTCATGCTGGCATAATCGGAACTAGTCACTTCACATACTCCATATTCTTCTTTAGAGGAAGATGATCCTGTTGTGCAAAGACAAGAGGACTACTAAATGCTAGCATCCCTGTTTGCTTGAAAAAAAGGAAAGGAAATATTTAAAACAGCACAGATGAAGCACTTGTCAAGGACAATACCACTTTTTCATGACAGTATCTAAACAGTAGCACAACACCAATAGAGATGAAAAAGCTCAATCATATGGATGAAATCAGTGGGCGAGTACCAACCTTTGTCAGGAGGCTTATTGTGTAGAGCATACAGATGAAGCACTTCTCCGGAACCATCTGTTGCTATCTACGATGGTGGCCATGCTTACTATATACTCCTCGATTAGTTTAATGTTTCCAACATCTTCTTGCGCAGTTCCACTAAAATTATGGTATCTTCAAAGAAGATCCCTGTTTGCACAAGTAGAGATAATTACGTATTACATTAAGAGTGGCATCAAATCAGTGGAAAAATAATTGCTCGTTCCAGCCATAGCAATAAATTAAGATGCAAAACTATATCATTACTTGTGTCATCACAGTTCTAGTGCTTCATTACAGCACCGGGAGTTGATTTTTGTTTTTCTTCCGCTTGTTCTTCCCCTTCATCACTTGGTTCAATAACAGACAAGCTTTGCCTTCAATGTAAGATTTGGCATGTCAATTAGGGAGCACAAGTATAGTACTAAACTTAATTTTCTGATTAAAGTGGCAAAATACAGGCCAGTAGTTGTGAAATATCCTTATCTTACCTCAATGGGATATTACGGTGCACATACAGATTGGAAGTCTTGTCTCCATTTGTGCAGTTCACTAAAATCAAGCAACATTATCATACAAGTAGCACAACATATGAAAGCACACTGCAGAATCATGTGAAAGAAGGCTAGTACTGACCTCTCATGATGCGGAATTCAAACAACTCACAAGAAGAAGATCTGAACCAAATTTGCCTTAATGGATAGGAAGTAAGATCTCCTCTTGTGCAGTTCCACTAAGATCAAGCAATCAAGCAACGTTGTCGGTGTGACATTTTGGTTGAACTGCACAAAACATCTTAAAACAAAAGTGTTTTGTGCAGTGCAACAAAAGGTCACAATGGCAACAAGGTGAAGTAGATAACCCTGTTTACACATAGGTACAAAGGAAACAATTAGTAGTCAATAACGGTGGATGACACAGAAGCCAACAAAAAGAAGCATCTACCTTATCTAAATGGGAAAGAAAGCAAGACAGTAGCATTCCTCAAACAGTGGCATTGATTAATATTAACATAGAGATTATATTAATAATAAAATTTGTTAAACATGTAATTTGCTTTTAACTGTGGCATTGCATCAATTTTCCAGCGGCATTATTAGAGGGTGTTTGTTTACAGGGACATTTTGGTGTAGGGACTAAAAAACTCCATGTCAGTCCCATCTAAACCAAACAGGAGGGACTTTTAGGGACTAAAAGTGGGCATTTGGGACTAAAGAAAGAAGACACCGAGGGAGTCTTTTCGGGACTTTTTCCAAGAGTTGCCCGTGCCACGCATCGCACCTTGTCTCTATTAGTTCATTACTAGGGGTAACATGGTCTTTTAGCATGTCATTTAATAACCTCTAGTCCATGTTTAGTCCCTGGAACCAAGCAGGTAGGGACTAGGGAGTTTTTAACCAAACAGGGCCTTGGATTAACAATAGCTAATGAGTTGCACGGGATAGTGGACGCACCAACACCATGTGCATCTACCGATGTACTGTGGTCATGCATAGTCTGTTGCAACAAAGAACAAACAACCAAGGAGCATATTTGTGTTGGTCCCAGTTTTGTTATCTTTAGACACCTTTTCCTATGTGAGCGCAGCAAATCTAGTCCTGCTCAAACTCTACAGCCTTGTCCCTTCCTTTCCTTTTTGAACTAGTACTTTCGCCCCTTCCTTTCCTCTTTGAACCACGTCCTAGATTTATGCGATATAACTTTCCCCACTACTTTCCCCCATTCCTTTCCTCTTTGAACCACGTCCTAGATTCATGCTATACAACTTTCCCCCTTCATTTCCTCTTTGAACCACATCCTTGATTCATGCTATATACAGCTTTTCCCACTCCTTTCCTCTTTGAACCACATCCTAGATTCATGTTATACATGCAGCTAGAGCAATGCATGTGGAGTAAGTAAATTATACCTTAAGGTTCTTGGGGCGTGGTTCGGTGGGCGACGGGACGATGGTGAAGAAGAAGAGGTCAGAGGCCCTCCCGCGCCGCCACTGGGTGGAAAGTGAACAGCTTTGCCGGTAGTGGATTCCCTCCCTCGCCGACGGCGACAGCGTTAAGCCTCATTCCCTTCTCGGCGGACGGATCCTGCCGGCTCTTTGAGCAGCAGTGAGGGGAGAGAGAGGCCAACAAAGTCTTGTTTAGATCTGGAGAGGGCAAGAGAGTGTGAAGAGAGCAACTATAAGCACTGAGGCTCCAGTGGGAGAGGGCGAGAGAGTGTGAAGAGAGCAACTACAAGCGCTGAGACTCTAGGGTGTATATATATATTGGAGAGAGAGTGTGAAGCGTGCAAACCCTAGAAAACATTTTGACCAGTCAAAGAATCCTCCTGGCACAAATTATTCTCAAGTGTAGTTATCAAACCTGAGACCTCAAGTTTGATGAGTGAACAGGCTAACCAGCTACACAACCCTCCCGTTATGTTCAACGAGAGGAAAATAACCTTTTATACAATCCTGCATTCGTGTGACAAGCATGCCGTGTTTTGTGTGTGGGGGGAGTCATTGGGATTTCAATCATAATCGTGTCATGTGGCTTTGGTGGTAAGACTATCCACAGTGGTGCAGAAATAATGCAGCCTTAGTCACCTTACCTCTCTCCATGTAGTACGTTGGGTCCCACCAGTCAGAGGGTGAAACAAACAAATTAATAAGAAAAATTAAAAGCGCCAGCGGTGTATCTTACCTCAAACATCTCGCTACTGCTCAGGAACACTGTCCAATTGATCCCTCTGTTCGCTCACGTACTATTTTAAGTGAATCCTTATTATAACATGCACACAAATTTTGGGCACTTGTATTCGACTTAAGTCAGTGTGCCACCATATCTCGTATACCTACTACTCCCTCCGTCTAGGTGTAATAAGTCATGTTAGAAGGTGCAATGGGACCAAGGTGTGTGTGTGTGTGTGTGTTTAACAGCATGTGTGTGTTAGAGAGAGCGACAGATCGACCTACTCCTACAGAGAGATGGTGTGTATTGTACGATTTTAGCCGCGAGAGTCGGTGCATCCTCTCGTTTCTGGGCGTGTCCGGTAGGGACATGCGGACAGCTGCCACGCCCGCTCCTGACCAGCCTGGCCCACCCAAAGCCCCTCCATCGCCCGCGCGCGCTTCCCGCCCGAAACGGTCAGCGCCGCTCCAAAGAATCGGTGCCGCGTTCATGCCCGGGCAGAGCGGACGTGACCTCTCACTGGCGCAAGAGTGATGGTTGCTTCGTCCGTCCAACTTACTGCTGGGTCTATGTGATTTGCGGCTCATTGGTCTTTATTACTGAGGTGGTAGGACTGCTGGATGTCCCACGCTTTCGGTGAAAGGAGGTACTATTACTACTAGATTACAATTTTCTCCATTCTTACAGCGGAGGCGTGCAAGAGAAGTGAAAACACGCAGGCTCAGTGATTACATGGCCCACCTCACACTATCACCGTGCGACACCTAACTCTTTACATAGTACTCCCTCCGTTCCTAAATATTACTAGATGAGTCCCCGCGCATTGCCGCGGAACAGCGGTATATCTCTCTGCGCAAAATTATCGATTTCATAGAACTAAAAAAAACTCTATAACCGCATGAAAAATGTGGTAGCCAAACTAAATAAACTCCCATCATTATTTAGATCATCCTACCTAAGGAAAAAAGATCAGCCAACTCCTACTGCATAATGGGATTATATTTTTCTTTTTGACATGTTAATGGGACTTAAAAGCTCACTTACATGCATGCTACCGGTATGTTGATGTGATTTAAAACCCACTCACATGCATGTGCCATGGTATTTCTGCATGCTTGCATGTGGCTTAGTGCGGAGCCTCTCAATGTGTAGATCAGACGGCTATTATGGACTGATTTACTTCATCTAACGGCTACATCAATTTTGATGATGTGGCTCAAGGAGAGGATAGAGAATTCCTAGTAGTGGGAGCTAGCTATTACTAGTAGATAAGTCTTTGTAGAGATTCCACTAGGTGAACTACATACAGAACAAAATGAATGAATCTACACTTAAAATACATCTATATACATCAGCATGTGGTTCATGGTGAAATCTCTACAAAGACTTATATTTAGGAACGGAGGAAGTACTAGTATAGTACGTACTGTAATTTATCAGCGAGATAAATTTGTACAATGCTATGAAGCTTCCAGCTTCTGTTACATGTATCTTGCGTCCAAGGTTGCTCATTGCAACATTTCATCAAATACAAAGGAGACTAACATGCATGCTATTGCATCTCAATGATTGACAGATCAGCAAATATGTACTCCCTCCGTTCGAAAATAAGTGTCTCAACTTTGTGCAAACTTTAGTACAAAGTTGTACTACTACTAAAGTTGACACTTATTTTGTAACAGAGGCAGCTAAAGAAAAAAACGATCCATGCAGTCCCTAGCGCTTGAACCGTGAACCCTGACCAGGCTTCAATTTGCTGGCAATGTTCGAGCTTCCTAATAAATGAAGTTTGCAACCTTTTGACCATCGAATCATTTTGTGCAGTTTCACCAAAATCGAGATGAGCATCCCTCTGGCAAAGAAATTGAAGAAGCGTGATTAGAATAAGATTACTGGGACTAGTTGATGAGACATAAACTCATCACAAATACAGTACGTAGAAGCCAGTAGATGTATGTGCGGGGCAAAGAAGTAGAGAAATATCCATAGGGAGTGATGTGGGCAGCTGGAGCAATGGTGCAAGCCGGCTGTAAAGGGAGTTGTACCTGAGGGATGTAGCTCAACCTTGAGGAGGGCGGCGGGAGGCAGCAACTGCCCACGTCGCGGCAGTGAGCAAGGGATGAAGGCAACCTCGCCGGCTTTGTGAGAGACAACGGCGGGGACCCCTGATCGGGATGTGCCGACAGTGGGTTTTCACCGTCGGTGACGGATACCGCATCTACAGTAAGTATCCACCCATTCCCCAAGCGTACATGATCTGCTGGGATGTTAGAGATGTGGCCACAGTCGTTTTGTGCGAGAGAGTGAAGAGAGCAACCCCAGCAAGCAACCGTGTAGGCTGGCCCGTCCTGACTATGTATATAGTGGAGCAGTTTCCTTTTCTCTCCATATGAACATATCATATTGCGTACGTGCCACTGAAGAAAAAAACTTTATTTATAAATGACGCGGCACCTACTACTCGTTCTCCTATAACCTTGCGCTTGGCATCTCCAAAATATTAACCTTGCGATTGGCTCTTCGCCTCTTCGGGAAGTTGAGTAATAATGGTAGTGCAGTATATATCGTTCTGGCTATATGAGACCGAATGAATTGTTGCACGTCCATCACATGGGAGAGGGTCGAGGGGCAAGGTAGAGTGCTACATACGGAGCAAAATGAGTGAATCTACACTCTAAAATACGTCTATATACATCAGTGTTTGGAGTATGTACTAGTAGTTCATATTGAAATCTACTAAAGGACATATATATTCCAAACAATATGATATAATCTCTATAACCAAGGTAGTAGGGACGAGGAGTAAACGGAGGGAGTAGTAAATTTTTCTCCTCGTCCTGCGAGCCACCGCGCGCATGGGTGAGGAAACGGGCGTAAGGCGGAGCAAGCTTCACCTCATCCTGTGAGCCACCGCGCCCGTGGGCGGGGGAGACGGCATACTAAGCAAGCTTCTCCTTGTTCTGCGAGTTGATGGGACACATCAAAAGTACTCCAGTGTATAGAGCCTTGCCTCTAAGGTAGGCCCCACATGGTTTGCCTCTTTTTTTAACATAACACGTCAAGTCGCAATTTGTTTGTTCACCCGTGGTAGACGATCCTCCCTCCACCAAGTGGACAACCGGTACACGTGCCAAATTACCACATGGGCTGCCTTTTTCGTACAGAAATGAGCTCCACCGTGTACCCGCGCGGGTGTGGTTGGGAAAGAGACGGGAGTATGTGCCCCGTGTATGCACCTCTTCTCTTCGTGCACGTCCCCCACCTACGTGGGTGTGGGTGAGAGATACAAACCGCGTTCGTGAGTGTTT
>NC_041393.1:561953399-561963224 GCF_002162155.2 Triticum dicoccoides | reverse complement strand
GATGAAGAGAGCCATCGAAATTGTGTGTGTGTGTGTGCAAGTCAAAGATATAGGGCAACTGGCCTACCGGAACATTAGAGGGAACATGTCAAGTTTGTGTGTGGCAGAGAGACATGACTAGAGCGCTCGATGTATCGGTGTGTGTGGGTGGGGAGGGGGTGGGGGAGGGGTAGGCAGAGGCCTAACTATAGAGGTAGAACGACTCGTATATGTGTTGAGAAGCAGAGACCCAGCTATGTCTTGAGGGAGATCGGTCGAAATCCATACATAACTGAAGGACGGGAAATATGATGGGGCAGAAAGAGAGAGAGAGAGAGGAGAGAGAGGGAGGGAGAGGGAGGGATAGGGGTAGAGTGCTGGATGGGTGATGGAGTTGCTTCTCAGAGATGGTGGGAGAGGCCTACTAGACAAACTGAGGGTGGAACTGCAATGTTATCAATAAGAGTGGGGATGTGTTTCTGTGTGTGCCTGTGCGTGATAGATCTGTCGGGACGCATCCATGGATGATGAAGGGGAACCATGTGTTTGGTAAGCAAACCTAACTAGATCGGTAGATCAATTGTTGTTTGTCGGAGGAAGGGAGAGACACAACTAATGAGGTAGATGATCGACGTGTGGGTAAAAACGAGTTATAAGGACCTAGCTAGCTATATGTATAGCGAGAGATCGGTCGGTGTACGTCCATTTGTTAGAGGCAAATAAGGCCCAGCGAGACGGATAGACAGAGAGAATGGAGCTAGGAGGTGGTGCGAGAGGCCCAACTACTAGCAAGATAGGGGGAGGAGTGTGCGGTTCTGAGATCGATGAAAAGAGGGGCGAGAGTTTACACGTGTGTCTGACCGTATGAGAGACACGGGGCAAGGACACATAAAGGAGGAGATTGAAGGTGTGTGTGTATGTTGTAGGCAGGCATCGCTGGAGAGGTTTATCAATCGGTGTGTGTCGGAAAGGAGTTGTGGAGACTCTGGGAGAACGACCTAAAGAAAAAAATGAATGTGCCCGGTGGATAGAATGCTGAGGGAGGGGGAGGGCGAGGAGGGCATGTGCATGCACGAGAGAAAGTTAGTGGTAGCTACAAAGGTTAGAGGATTGTGTGGGTGTAAGAGACTAACAAAGATCATAATTTTATATGAAAGCGGATTCATATATTTGAATAGGAGATCATAGTGTTTTAAACATTGCCTGCATGAATATAGCGGTGATACACGTGTTGTGAACATGTTATACCATAATGTGATAATGCATGGCGTTTGCAACTCACAGCTAAATGTCGAACAATCTAAACCATACTATACATCAAACAATCTCACATTTTATTTGAATTTGTGATAATGTGTGGTGTTTGCAGCTTACAACTAAATATCGAACAATCTAAACAATACTATATATCGAACATTCTCACATTTTATTTGAATTTGTGGTAATGTGTGGTGTTTGCAACTCACATCTAAATACTTCTAGGCGTAGGGGGCGGGGCACCATACATAATGTGATAAACACATTATACATATGAGACATGGTTTAGATTATGAAGATCTAGCTAGAGCTAGAAATGTAATGTGATTTGAAATCAAAATAAAGTGGATTCAAAAAATCTAGTTCGAGTTCATATAGTACACATAGTTCATATGTAACTCGAGACTAATCATGTGGTGTGCTGTAAAGATAATACACAAACGATGGTTTAACTTGACAATAATGTTGATTGTAGATCTTATTAAAGCAGAGAAACGAATTCAAATGCTTTGACTTCAAACAATCATTACTGTAGATCTTATTCAAATAGAGAAACGAATTCAAATTTAGTTCATATTGAAGCGGTAGTATATATGTTTGGAATGCACTAAAACGTTCACTTGAGTAGTACGTTGCATGAATTATACACGTAGCGAAATATTTTAATTGAACATAACATGAATTCAAAGTTTTGAATGACATTTGTAGTGCGCATTGATTTGGTACAGTACATGTTAGGCTTGTCCGGAAATTTCAACCCGCGCCTTGTTAGCCCGAAATATTTAAGATATATCTTTGTCTCGTTGTGCTCCGACAACTCCCTCCATCTCAACCCGTGCCTTGCTATTCCGAAATTACAACGCGCGCGAAAACTCCCACCTCCTGTGAAATCCCGACACGCGAAATGCCCGTGGTACCCCTGAACCGAAAGAACCGCCTCAAATCGGTGGGGGTACTTTCGTAACTTACCCCACATTTCGTACAAGCGCGTCTCTAAGCCATGGTTCCCCACTGCCATCCCATCCGCCCACCCATTCGTACACCAAGGCCGCGAAAACCCGTGATGAAACCCCACACCCTGCTCCATCCGCCACCCAGCTGGAGCCTCTTCCCCGACGACGTCGTCCACAGCAACACCTCGACGTCCCTCATCCACCGTACCGGATGAGGATCCGTCGTCGATCTCATCGTCCCGCCAGTTCAGCCACCCCGTCCTCCACCTCCAAGGAGTTTCCCCAATGTTTCCCTCGTCTTTTGCACCACCTCCATTCCCTCACCGTCATCTTCACCTGCACCACCGGAAGAGCATCATCATCACCGTTTCCTTGGATGAAGCTGCGGCCTAATCGGTGCCACCATAGAGGTTGTACACTAATCGCCGCATTTTCCTCTTGATTCGATCTCACGGTGCTGCCGACGCTCGGTCCCGAGCCGACATGGCGTGGCTCCATCCACGGTGGCGTCGCCGGCCACTTCCTCCATGGCGTCGCTCCCTCGGCGGCGACGTCCACATTAGTAGGAGTTGCTGCTGCTTTAGCTCTCGCTCGCGCTGCTGCTCTGCTCTTGCTCTCGGTACCCTGCCTGGTCTGCTCTTGCTATTGCTCTTGCTCGCGCTGCTGCTCTCGCTCTTGCTCTTGCTTGCGATGCTGCTCCGATTTAGCTACACTTCAGTCGACTGAATCGACTTTTGGGTCAGTCGATTTTTAGGGGGTGGGGGGGAGCTCGCCGGGTTGAAGGAAGAACCAGCCGCAGCAGGGAGGGGGCTCACCGGAGAGGTACCCCACTATCTATCTTAGGGTTCAGGATGGGGCGGTGGTTGCGAAGGTGGCGGGGCATTGGCGGGGCGGTGGCGTGGGGATCGCCGGAGAAAAAGCTCGGCACAGGGGGCTAGAGGGATGGCCGGGGGGGCGGTGGACCGGCGGTGGGGAGTGTTTTCGGGGCGGGCGGGGCGGCGCACCGTCGGCCGCGGGCGGCGAGGGGCTGCTGTTTGGCGAGTGGTGGCTGGCGGCTCAGGGGGTGGAGGTTGAAGATGAACCGCAAGCCCTTGATTTCGTATCCAACGGCTGCAAAATCGACTGACCAGAGATGAAAAAGTCAGTCGACCGACGTGTAGCCTCACCTTGCTAGTGCGTTCAGTTTCGACAGTTAAGTTCAATTTCGACAGTTAAGTTCAGTTACGACAGTTAAGTTCAGAGATGAGCAGCTGATGTATTTTACATCTAGCACTTTGTGGTTATGTATTTTACGTCATGTATTGGAGATGCTATTAGAATTCCACTCAGGTTAACGTTGTTCGTTGTCTCTCTCGTCCTGCTTCAGCCTCAGCGTCGTACAACTCACCGGAGCTACTCCAATGACGAAACCCTCCATCACAGCGGAGCAGTACCTCGGGCTCCATCTCCAGACGCCTAAGATCTTCTTCCCCTCCTCCGACAGCAAAGTCAGCCGGAGCATCCTCATCGGCCAACCCAATCACGTTGAGATCGACATGGCTTTGCCAAAGAGGTTGTACACTTGTTGCATCTCTTTTTACTCTACATGTTATATATATTGTCCACTGAGCACACGGATTTGTTCCTTTAGTGTCTCCTTGAAAGAAAAAACGTAGGAATTTTAATTTTCACTTGTCCTCCTTTTCAAATTCCTATTCATGAAGCACAAGACTAAGAGATAGTAGCATAATAGCATTATAACCGTACATTTTCTTGTGGTTTGACTTAATCTCACCATGCTTCTTTGCATCCTGTGATCTTCCAATTGTTGTGAATCAAACACCCAGATTGGCGGAAATCCTATGTTTTTAAATTCTCTGTTTTGCACGTGCATTCCTATCCTATTCCTGACTATTTCCTATCCCTGCATTGTTGGAATCCTCCAATTCAAACGAGCCCTTACATAATTACTTCTCTTACAGATAGTTGTCAAAGAAAACCTTGCGTTGGTTTGTCCCGCTCCTGCTGCGCCTTCGTCCACCCCAGCTCAGCTACTCCAACGACAGAAGGGTCCAGTACAGCAGGGATCCTGCCTCTAGACTGTCTTTCGCCGCCTCAGATCTTCTTCCCCGCCACTGGCAGCCATGAAAACTGCATTACCATCATCAACCGAGCAGATGACCTCGAGGACTACATGGGTCCGCAAGAGAGGTCGCACTCTTTCGTGTCTGCTTACGTTATGCATCGCTTAATATTACATGCTACTTTATCATCCTGTTCACCGATTAGACTCTGAGTCAGCTCCAAACTAATGGTCAAACTTGAGTTTTTAAATGGTTGTGGGGTACATATCGGGGCCGCTATCAATAGTATCTATCTACTATCTGGTAAATCTTCGGTGTCTACTATGAGTTTCATGTTGGGTGGGAAACAAACAGTAAAGAAGCCATTATCTGTATTTTTTAACTGAAGCCATTATCTGCCTGCTATTATTGGTTTTGGGTCTATCCACAGGTTGCTACCATCACTCTAGATTTCTGCATGCACTCCTTACATAATCTCACTATGTTTTGTTCCTATGCATGATAGTTATTGTAAACAATGGAACTGAACATGTAGAGCAAAAGAGACGAGCCTTGCGTGGCAATAAAATTTCATGCAGACGTCGCTCCATGGTAGGTGCAAAGGCAGCCCCCCTCCACGCATTTCGGATTGTAATCGAGAGGAAGATATCTGTTCTGAGGGGGATTCAGAAGGAGAAGACAACTCCTATTTACCCCCTGAGGTCTTCGCTCTAACTTGGCATGCTGATGTTAGTTATATCATGCATATGGTGTCTTGCATTGCTTACTTTATACATCAAATATGTCATCTGCTTAGTTTAGACATCCTTTGTGCGAATGCCATTTGTTTAGTTTATTCATCGTTTATGTGAATTATGCAACGCCATCTTGTTTAGCCAGGCATCATATATGTGAATTTTGTAATGCCATCCTTCTTAGCCAGTCACCTTATATGTAAATTATATCAGACCATCCTTTTTTTCGTTACATATTACATTTGTCAACAATGTTAGTACATTCAACTGCTCTTTGTGTGCATCAGCCATTTGACACGGTGATGGCAAATTCTGGAGTGAAAACAAGGTCTTCAGAGCAGACTATGCTATCTGACGAAGCGCATATCTCGCTGGTTACGGATAGCTCCTCAGAGGAGGATTCAGAGACAGATGACCGGTCCTATCCCCCCCCTGAGGTGTATGCTCTAACTTGGCAGGGTTATGTTTCTCATATCATGCGTATGGTGTCTCGCATTGCTATGTCCTTTGATTAGTTTAGACATGCTTTGTGTGAATGCCACCTGTCCAGTGTCTAATTACCATATATGTGAATTATGCATTGCCATCTTGTTGCAAGACATTATATATGTGAATTATACAATGCTATCTTGTTGCAAAGGCATTATATATGTGAATTATGCAATGCTATGCTGTTTAGCCAATCATCATGTATGTGAATTTATATCATGCTATCATTTTTTGTATTACGTGTTCCATTTGTCGACAATGTTTGTATATTCAACTACTCTTCCTGTGCATCAGCCATTTTAAGCGCTGATGGAAGTATCTGGAGTGAAAACAAGGTATTCAGAGCAGACAATGCTACCTGCTAAAGCAGACATCTTGCTGGTTACAGAGAGCTCCTCGGAGGAGGATTCAGAGACTGATGACCAGTCCTATTTCCCCCTGAGGTCTATGCTCAAACTTGGCAGGGTTATATTACCCATGTCATGCATGTTGTCTTGCATTGCTTACTTTTTACATCATGTATGGATTGCCATTTGCTTACTTGCTTACTTTGTAAATCATATATTTGAATTATATCATGCCATCATGTTTACATAGTACATACACATCATCTATCTGAATTATGGCATGCAACCCATTTAATAAAGACATCATATAGTTATATCATCTCATCCTGTTTAGTGTTTACAGTCATCATATTTTGAATTATGGCATTCTATCCGTGAATGTATGTGAATTATGGCATGCCAACCTATTTAATAAACACATTATATAGTTATGTCATGTCATCCTGTTTACATAGTCTCATATTTTGAACTATGTCTTTCCATCTTTTTTAGTTAGCCATCATAATGTGAAATTGTGTCATGCTATCCTGTTTAGTTAGCCATCATATATGTGAAATTGTGTCATGCTATCCTGTTTGGTTAGACAACATAAATATGAATTATTTCATGCCCTATTTTATTCCCCACTATCCATTGCACCTGTCTATCATACAATGTCTATACTTTCAATTACTTTTCTTGTTTATCAGCCATTTGAATTGGAGAGCGTGATGGCAGTATCTAAGGGAGTAACAACACGGTCTTCAAAAAAGATAGTGCTACCAGTTGATGCAGATAGAACCACGGTTGTACTTGCCCAAGGACCAGATCCACCACACATAACCCAGACTCTCGCAGATTGTACCCCTGCCCAGTTGGACAGAGAACCAGCTACACCCCTTCTAACCCCAACCCCGGCAAATAGTAACCCAGTTCCAGTTGACACAGCACCATCTCCACCACAGAGCACCCAAACACGAGCAGTTAGTAAGGGAACTGCAGTGCCCAAAGCACGAGGACCACCACTCTGAATCCCAACTCAATGCTTAAAGGAGAAGAAGATTTGTTCTCAGGTCAGGTTCTGTAGCTATGGTTCATACCCCTTTGCTCTTGCATTACTTTATTTACTCATACCAACTATTTTCAAATTTGAAGGATGGAAGTGAAACTCCAATGGCGCAACAGGTATGTTTTAAACCTGTTCTTTAACTGGTTTGCTGTTGTAACCTGCTCTATGTTGATTTCAGTTTCAATTGAATAAACAGTTATGTTCTCATGTCATGCACATTACAAGTGTTGTTATTGCTCTATAGTTACCCACACTTATATTATGTCTATTTTGCTTTGTCTTGAACAAATATTATTTGAACTGTGTCTCTATCTTGAGTTGGCAACAAAAACTAGAATGATATAGACCATAAAGTGACCATGGTACATAGATATATGTTTGTTTCATGTTGTTATCCTGTCCACTTTACTACTGAACTCATTTACCAAAATGAGTTTCATATACAACATGGTAAACATGTGATGTGTCTGCTTGTTTCTCTTTTAGAATGCGGACAAAATATTGGAGAACAGTACCGCGTTATCCAATGGTAAAGGAAGTAATGTAGATAAGGTTCAAGATAGTGAGACATCCCTGTTGGTCTCCAAGAAAGCTGATAAAAACTATCTTGATGACAGTGAGGGAACCCAAAAGTCCTGTCTTGATGTAGTGTTCGAGTTACTGGCCACTACTGCTGGCACAAGCTCTCCGAACTTGCTGCCTGAATCAGTTCGTCTTCTTGAGTCTCAACTTCAAGTTGAAAGACATCGATCAGATGTGCTGCGACAGGAAGCTGAAGGACTGTGGAAGTCCCTGCAGAATTCAGATGCATATTTTCTGGTGCAACAGCAAGCGCTGGAGGATTTAAGCGCCAAACAAGAGAAAGTTAATAAGCTTGCTAAGCATCTTGCCAGCATTATGGGTACCCAGGATATTGTTTCTTGAGATCTTCTGAAGTGGTTTCAGTTCTGGATTTGTTTTGTTGTGGCGTTTATTTGCGCTGGTCGCCAACTTTGACAACTAGTGTATATGATATGCTGCTTTGTTCCCTATATTTGCACTGGTGGCAAATTTTGATGCCCAGTGAATCTAATATGTGTAATAGCCGTGATAGCCTAGCATTAGTTGCTTGCTTATTTATTTCCTTGTTGTCTTGTTTATTTGTTTGCTTGTAGTCATTGCAGTTCTTTTTCCGCGGTTAGCTAGTGGCTGCAATAACCTATTTTTTAAAACTAGGCCACAATAACCATGGGCTAATATTTACTGTAGTGACACTGGGCCTCCTACTGGCCGTAGAAACAGTGGGCCTTCTACGGGCCGTAGAAACAATGGGCCTTCTACGGGCCGTAGAAACAATGGGCCTTCTACGGGTCGTAGAAACAATGGGCCTTCTACGGGCTGTAGAAACAATGGGCCTTCTGCAGGCCGTATCATCAATGGGCCTTATACGGGCCGTATGATCGATTGGCCAAACATGGGCCAAACAGACCGCATTATGGCTGTAAACGGGCTAGAGTTGGAATCGTCCGTTCATGGGCCGACCATAATGGGTCATCGTTAATAGGCCGTATTTGATGATGCTATGAAAACGGCCCAACGTATTAACAGACCACAAACGGGCCGACTGTAACCACGGGCTGAATTTGGCCCACAAGCAGAAAATGACAGTAATGGGCCGTAAGTAAACGAATGCTGGAAATGAGCCCAAGAATAAATGGGCTCTGAGAAGGCCGAAAGATAACATGGGCTGGAAACGGCCCAAATGAATAACGGGCCGTTAATGGATATAAAGTGATACACTGTTCATTACGGGCCAATTTCACCACAGGCCGTTAATGGGTGTAAAGTGATACACTGTTCATTACGGGCCAGTTTCACCACGGGCCGTTAATAGGCCAAGAGTTACATAGGGCCTCATATGGGCCGAGAGACATCATGGGCCATACATGCGCCAGAAGTGAAAACAGGCTAGAATCATATTGGATGGCCCAGATGACACTACTAGGCCTAATTTGGATAGGGCGTAACGGGCCTTGGGTTAGCGGGCCGTAACTGGGCTATATGCGAACAGGCCATTAACAGGCTTTCCATGGGCCGGCCCACCGCCTTTTGACCAAGTCAAATGGGCCGGCCTTTTCACAGGAATGGGCCTCTGTTGGGTCGTGCCACGTGTCGACGTATCATAGGCGCCTTCCGTCCAATGAGTGGATGACATCTGTCCCAACGATGAGCCGACACATATTTCCTCCAGCTAGTGATGATTTTACATGTGGAAAATCCCCATTGGTCGGGGTTGTTAACGGGTTATCGGATCCAAAACACGACCTGATAGCTTAACGGCGTTCCGTTACGGTGGATGCCACGTGTCGGTCACCCTTGACAAAAGCACTTATGTGACGCGCGATTTATCATCATGGAAGTGGACACTTCCGTGATGATAATTTTGGTAATGTCATGGAACACTTGTACGACAGGACAGGTATGACTATCTTGATTCTGTCATAAATTTGTCATGGATGTACATGCATGACAAAAAACGCAACCTACTGTGACAAACATGTATCATCACGGAAGTGTATTTTTTTGTAGTGGGCGTTTGGCCACTGCAACGGTGCGGGCAACAAGCGCAACGGTGGGAGCTCTCGACCATGGCAGAGGGCTAGCTAGGGGGTGAATGCAAGAGAAATATATGAGGGGAAATGGCGAGGGGCACACCCTGAGATCGATGGTGGGCTCGGCATGGCCGGGGATGCCACGCCGATGGTGGATCGAGCGATGGCAGTGGTGGATGTAGTCAATGGAGAGAACGATTGCGACGTCCCTGTAGATGGACAAGTTTGCAATACAATAATCATTGTATTGATGGTGTGCTGGTGCACGTATATATAAGTACAGGGTAGGCCTCAACCTCAACTATACATGACTAGGAGGTGGGCCACAACACATAATACATGCAACACAAAATATATACTCAAC
>NC_041393.1:561862360-561953243 GCF_002162155.2 Triticum dicoccoides | reverse complement strand
AGCGTCACCGGAGACACAGAGACTGGACCTAAACTCCTCGAAGACGGGAGTAGGCAATCCCTTAGTCATCACATTAGCAAACTGTTGCGATTGCGGAACGTGGAGAACCCGAACACGGCCAAGGGCAACCTGCTCGCGATGAAGTGAATATCGAGCTCAATATGCTTCGTACGTCGATGATGCATCGGGTTGGCGGAGAGGTAGACCGTGCTGGCGTTATCGCAGTAGATGAGAGTGGCCTTGTGAACATCACAAAGCAACTCATGGAGCAGTTGACGGATCCAGGAACACTCGCTCGCGGCGTTAGCCACGGCCCGATACTCTGCCTCGGTGCTGGAGCGTGAGACCGTGGGTTGCCGCTTCAATGACCAAGAGATCAACGAGGGCCCAAGGTAGATGCAATAGCCGAACATGGAGCATCGAGTGTCGGGGCAGCCAGCCCAGTCGGCATCCGAGTAGGCCACGAGGTCGGTGGAGGCGGAGGCCATCAAGGTGAGTCCCAAAGACAAAGTATCGCATATGTAACGGAGAATACGCTTCACCAAGGTCCAATGAGAGTCACCCGGAGCATGCATGTGGAGGCACACCTGCTGCACAGTGTAGTGCAGGTCAGGTCGAGTTAGCGTCAGGTACTGCAAAGCACCAACAATGGAGCAATAGAACGCTACATCGGACACGAGAGACCCCTCCAGAGCATAGACCTTCGCCTTTGTGTCGACGGGGGTGGGCGTCGGCTTGCAGTTAAGCATACCGGCACGCTCTAGAAGCTCGTGGGCGTACTTATGCTGATGCAGAAAGAAGCCATCAGCCAGACGGACCACCTAGATGCCAAGGAAGTAGTACAGAGGCCCCAAGTCCTTTAGGGCGAACTCATCACGGAGACCAGCAGTCAGCCGCTGAAGGAGATCGGGAACGGATGCCGTGAGGATGATGTCGTCGATGTACAGCAGTAGATACACAATGTTAGCTCCCTCATGATACACAAAGAGGGAGGCATCAGAGCGAGTGGACCGAAAGCCCGGAGACTGCAGGAAGGCTGCGATACGCTGGTACCAAGCCCGAGGCGCCTGCTTCAATCCGTAAAGAGAACGGGAGAGCAAGCACATGAAGTCCGGATGCTCGGCGTCGACGAAACCAGTGGGCTGCTCACAGAACACCTGCTCGGCAAGATGGTCGTGCAAGAAGGCATTAGAGACATCCAACTGGTGCACAGGTGATACGTCTCCAATGTATCTATAATTTTTTATTGTTCCATGCTATTATATTACCCGTTTTGGATGTTTATGGGCTTTACTTTACACTTATATATCATTTTTGGGACTGACCTACTAACCGGAGGCCTAGCCCGAATTGTTGTTTTTTGCCTATTTCAGTGTTTTGAAGAAAAGGAATATCAAATGGAGTCCAAACGGAATGAAACCTTTGGGAGTGATCTTTTTCGAACAAACGCAATCCAGGAGACTTGGAGTGGACGTTAAGAAGCAGCCGAGGCGGCCACGAGGCAGGAGGGTGACCCTAGGGGGGTAGGCGCGCCCCCCCACCCTCGTAGGCCCCTCGTGGCTCCCCTGACCCACCTCCTTCGCCAATATATACTCCCGTACCCTAAAAACATCCAGGAGCACCACGAAAAACTCTTTCCACCACCGCAACCTTCTGTATCTGCGAGATCTCATCTTGGAGCCTTCGCCGGTGCTCCGCCGGAGGGGAAATCGACCACGGAGGGCCTCTACATCGTCTCCAAGGCCTCTCCGATGAGTTGTGAGTAGTTTACCATAGACCTTCGGGTCCATAGTTATTAGCTAGATGGCTTCTTCTCTCTCTTTGAATCTCAATACAAAGTTCTCCTCGATCTTCTTAGAGATCTATTCGATGTAACTCTTTTTGCGGTGTGTTTGTCGAGATCCGATGAATTGTGGGTTTATGATCAAGTTTATCTATGAGAAATAATTGAATCTCCTCTGAATTCTTTTATGTGTGATTGGTTATCTTTGCAAGTCTCTTCGGATTATCAGTTTGGTTTGGCCTACTAGATTGATCTTTCTTGCAATGGGAGAAGTGCTTAGCTTTGGGTTCAATCTTGCGGTGTCCTTTCCCAGTGACAGCAGGGGCAGCAAGGCACATATTGTATTGTTGCCATCGAGGATAGAAAGATGGGGTTTATATCATATTGTTTGAGTTTATCCTTCTTCATCATGTCATCTTGCTTAATGCATTACCCTGTTCTTATGAACTTAATACTCTAGATGCAGCCAGAAGTCGGTCGATGTGTGGAGTAATAGTAGTAGATGCAGAATCGTTTCGATCTACTTGTTGCGGACGTGATGCCTATATACATGATCATGCCTAGATATTCTCATAACTATGCACTTTTCTATCAATTGCTCGACAACAATTTGTTCACCCACCATAATACTTATGCTATCTTGAGAGAAGCCACTAGTGAAACCTATGGCCCCCGGGTCTATCTTTTATCATATAAGTTTCCAATCTACTTTTATTTGCAATCTTTACTTTCCAATATATATCATAAAAATATCAAAAATATTTATCTTATCTTATTATCTCTATTAGATCTCACTTTCGCAAGTTTCTGTGAAGGGATTGACAACCCCTTTATCGCGTTGGTTGCGAGGTTCTTGTTTGTTTGTGTAGGTACGAGGGACTTTTGAGGAGCCTCCTACTGGATTGATACCTTGGTTCTCAAAAACTGAGGGAAATACTTACGCTACTTTGCTGCATCACCCTTTCCTCTTCAAGGGGAAACCAACGCAGTGCTCAAGAGGTAGCAAGAAGAATTTCTGCCGGGGAGGTCTTCGCTCAAGTCAAGACATACCAAGTACCCATCACAAACTCATCTCCCTCGCATTACATTATTTGCCATTTGCCTCTCGTTTTCCTCTCCCCCACTTCACCCTTGCCATATTATTCGCCCTCTCTTTCCCGATCTCCTCTCTCTTTTGCTTGTCTCTTGTGTGCTCGTCGTTATGGCTAGTCCTCCTATCCTTGTTATTACTCCCGAGCATGAAGTTCTTAATTTTAAGCAAAGGGAGGGAGAAAATCTAAAAGATGCTTGGCATAGAATTTGCAATGCTCAAAATAGATCTACTAGGAAGCTTTCTACTTTCGTTCTTCTCCGCAATTTTTATGTAGGCATTAATTCTAGGAATAGATGCATTCTTGATACCATTAACGGAGGGAATTTTTTGGATATCTATACCTTTGATGCTTATAATTCTATGTTGGATTTGTTTGGTCCACCTCCTCTCTTGGTTAATGGGACTATTTTAACTCTAGAACATGTGATGCAAAGGCTTGAAATTATTGAAAATAAAGTTGCCACTGTTGAGTTGATTGAAAATTTGGATAAAAAGATCCATAACCAAATTACCCAATATGGATCTAGGGTTGGAGTTAATTTGAAATTTTTTAAAGAGAAAGAACCTATAGTTAACGAAAGAATAGATCTAGATTCGACGAGAATCGGTAAACTTGAGGATATTATTACCAACTTAGGGTCTTCCTTTTCATCCATGAAAAATACTCCAACTCCTCCTACCAAAATTGCCAAACTTATTTATGTTCCTAAAAATAAGGGTGAATCTTCTAGTAAGGAAAATGCGGATCTCAAATCAATAAGTGTTCATCCCAATTGTCTCTCTATCATAAAGGAACCTTTTGCTACAAATGAATTTCTTGATTTCTTGCCTAGGAGTTTAATCATTGCTAGAAAGAAAGTCAAATTACCTTATGAATCTATTAGGCGTGCCACTTATGAATTGAATGCCAAAGATGGCAATACTTAGATCTATTCTGCTTTTATGCCTAGCTAGGGGCGTTAAACGATAGCGCTTGTTGGGAGGCAACCCAATTTTATTTTTGTTTCTTTCTTTTTGATTATGTTTAGTAATAAATAATTCATCTAGCTTCTGTTTAGATGCGTTTTTATGTTTTAATTAGTGTTTGTGCCAAGTAGAACCTATAGGATAACCTACGGTGATAGTTAATTTGATTCTGCTAAAAAACAGAAACTTTTGCACGCACGAGAATAATTTTAATAAATCACAGAAACGTGCTTTTCGTTGATTCTTTTTTCAGTAGATCAATAGACAAATTTCCCAGAACTTCCTATTTTGGTAGGATTTTTAGAGTTCCAGAAGTATTCTAAAGTTACAGATTGCTACAGACTATTCTGTTTTTGACAGATTCTGTTTTTCGTGTGTTGTTTGCTTATTTTGATGTATCTATGGCTAGTATCGGGGGGTATGAACCATAGAGAAGTTGGAATGCAGTAGGTTTAACATCAATATAAATAAATAATGACTTCATTACAGTACCTTATGTGGTGGTTTTTCTTTCTTGCACTAACAGAGCTTATGAAATTTCCTGTTGAGTTTTGTGTTGTGAAATTTTCAAGTTTTGGGTAAAGATTTGATGGACTATGGAATAAGGAGTGGCAAGTGCCCAAGCTTGGGATGCCCATGGCACCCCAAGATATTCAAGGACAACCAAAAGCCTAAGCTTGGGGATGCCCCGGAAGGCATCCCCTCTTTCGTCTTCGTCTATCTGTAACTTTACTTGGAGTTATATTTTTATTCGCCACATGATATGTGTTTTGCTTGAAGCGTCTTGTATGATATGAGTCTTTTCTTTTTAGTTTACCACAATAATCCTTGCTGTACACACCTTTTGGGAGAGACACACTTGATTTGGAATTTATTATAATACTCTATGTGCTTCACTTATATCTTTTGAGCTAGATAATTTTGCTCTAGTGCTTCACTTATATCTTTTAGAGCACGGCGGTGGTTTAATTTTGTAGAAATTGTTGATCTCTCATGCTTCACTTATACCATTTTGAGAGTCTTTTAGAACAGTATGGTATTTGCTATGGTTATAATTTTGTCCTAGAATGATGGGCATCCAAGTTGGGTATAATAAAAACTATCATAGAAAGTGAATTGGATGCTATGATCAATTTGATGCTTGATAATTGTTTTGAGATATGAGGATGGCGATATTAGAGTCATGCTAGTGGAGTAATTATGAATTTGAGGAATACTTGTGTTGAAGTTTGCGATTCCCGTCGCATGCACGTATGGTGAACCGCTTTGTGATGAAGTTGGAGCATAATTTATTTATTGATTGTCTTCCTTATGAGTGGCGGTCGGGGACGAGCGATGGTCTTTTCCTACCAATCTATCCCCCTAGGAGCATGCGCGTAGTACTTTGTTTTCAATGACTTGTAGATTTTTGCAAAAAGTATATGAGTTCTTTATGACTAATGTTGAGTCCATGGATTATACGCACTCTCACCCTTCCACCATTGTTAGCCTCTCTTGTGCCACGCGGCTTTCGCCGGTACCATACACCCACCATATACCTTCCTCAAAACAGCCACCATACCTACCTATTATGGCATTTCCATAGCCATTCCGAGATATATTGCCATGCAACTTTCCACCGTTCTGTTTATTATGACATGCTCCATCATTGTCATATTGCTTTTGCATGATCATGTAGTTGACATCGTATTTGTGGCAAAGTCACCTTGATAATTTTTCATACATGTCGCTCTTGATTCATTGCATATCCCAGTACACCACCAGAGGCATTCACGTAGAGTCATATTTTGTTCTAAGTATTGAGTTGTAATCCTTGAGTTGTAAGTAAATAAAAGTGCGATGATCTTCATTATTAGAGCATTGTCCCAAGTGACGAAAGGATGATGGAGACTATGATTCCCCCACAAGTCGGGATGAGACTTCAGACTTTATAAAAATAAAAGAGGCCAAAGAAACCCAAATAAAAAAATAAAAGAGACCAAAGAAGCCCACCAAAGAAAAAAAAGAAAAGAAAAAGAAAAAGAAAAGAAAAAAGAAAAAAATGAGAGAAAAAGAGAGAAGGGACGATGTTACTATCTTTTTTTCCACACTTGTGCTTCAAAGTAGCACCATAATCTTCATGATAGAGAGTCTCCTATGTTGTCACTTTCATATACTAGTGGGAATTTTTCATTATAGAACTTGGCTTGTATATTCCCATGATGGGATTCCTCAAAATGCCCTAGGTCTTCGTGAGCAAGCAAGTTGGATGCACACCCACTTAGTTTCTTTTGTTGAGCTTTCATACACTTATAGCTCTAGTGCATCCATTGCATGGCAATCCCTACTCACTCACATTGATATCTATTAATGTGCATCTCCATAGCCCGTTGATACACCTAGTTGATGTGAGACTATCTTCCCTTTTTTTTGTCTTCTCCACAACCACCATTCTGTTCCACATATAGTGCTATGTCCATGGCTCATGCTCATGTATTGTGTGAAAGTTGAAAAAGTTTGAGAATACTAAAGTATGAAACAATTGCTTGGCTTGTCATTGGGGTTGTGCATGATTAAATACTTTGTGTGATGAAGATAGAGCATAGCCAGACTATATGATTTTGTAGGGATAGCTTTCTTTAGCCATGTTATTTTGAGAAGACATGATTGCTTTATTAGTATGCTTGAAGTATTATTACTCTTATGTCAATATGAACTTTTATTTTGAATCATTTGGATCTGAACATTCATGCCACAATAAAGAAAATTACATTGAGAATTATGCTAGGTAGCATTCCACATCAAAAATTCTGTTTTTATCATTTACCTACTCGAGGATGAGCAGGAATTAAGCTTGGGGATGCTTGATACGTCTCCAACATATCTATAATTTTTGATGGTTCCATGCTATTATATTACCCGTTTTGGATGTTTATGGGCTTTACTTTACACTTTTATATCATTTTTCGGACTAACCTACTAACCGGAGGCCCAGCCCGAATTGTTGTTTTTTTGCCTATTTCAGTGTTTCGAAGAAAAGGAATATCAAGTGGAGTCCAAACGGAATAAAACCTTCAGGAGCGATCTTTTTGGAACAAACGTAATCCAGGAGATTTGGAGTGGACGTCAAGAAGTAGCCGAGGCGGCCACGAGGCAGGAGGGCGCGCCCTAGGGGGGTAGGCGCGCCCCCACCCTCGTGGGCCCCTCGTGGCTCCCCTGACCTACCTCCTTCGCCTATATATACTCCCGTACCCTGAAAACATCCAGGAGCACCACGAAAAACTATTTCCACCGCCGCAACCTTCTGTATCCGCGAGATCCCATCTTGGAGCCTTCGTCGGCGCTCCACCGGAGGGGGACTCGACCACGGAGGGCCTCTACATATCTCCAAGGCCTCTCCTATGAGTTGTGAGTAGTTTACCACAGACCTTCGGGTCCATAGTTATTAGCTAGATGGATTCTTCTCTCTCTTTGAATCTCAATACAAAGCTCTCCTCGATCTTCTTGGAGATCTATTCGATGTAACTCTTTTTGCGGTGTGTTTATCGAGATCCGATGAATTGTGGGTTTATGATCAAGTTTATCTATGAGAAATAATTGAATCTCCTCTGAATTATTTTATGCGTGATTGGTTATCTTTGCAAGTCTCTTCGAATTATCAGTTTGGTTTGGCCTACTAGATTGATATTTCTTGCAATGGGAGAAGTGCTTAGCTTTGGGTTCAATCTTGCGGTGTCCTTTCCCAATGACAGCAGGGGCAGCAAGGCACATATTGTATTGTTGCCATCGAGGATAAAAAGATGGGGTTTGTATCATATTGTTTGAGTTTATCCTTCTACATCATGTCATCTTGCTTAATGCGTTACTCTGTTCTTATGAACTTAATACTTTAGATGCAACCAGGAGTCAGTCGATGTGTGGAGTAATAGTAGTAGATGCATAATCATTTCGATCTACTTGTTGCAAACGTGATGCCTATATACATGATCATGCCTAGATATTCTCATAACTATGCACTTTTATATCAATTGCTCGACAGTAATTTGTTCACCCACCGTAATACTTATGCTATCTTGAGAGAAGCCACTAGTGAAACCTATGGCCCCCGGGTCTATCTTTTATCATATAAGTTTCCAATCTACTTTTATTTGAAATCTTTACTTTCCAATCTATATCATAAAAATACCAAAAATATTTATCTTATCTTATTATGTCTATCAGATCTTACTTTTGCAAGTTTCCGTGAAGGGATTGACAACCCCTTTATCGCGTTGGTTGCGAGGTTCTTGTTTGTTTGTGTAGGTACGAGAGACTTTTGAGGAGCCTCCTACTGGATTGATACCTTGGTTCTCAAAAACTGAGGAAAATAATTATGCTACTTTGCTGCATCACCCTTTCCTCTTCAAGGGGAAACCAATGCAGTGCTCAAGAGGTAGCAACAGGGCAGGCGCGCGAGACCGCCAACTAGAGCACGACGCGGATCGTGCCCGATTTGACAACCGGGCGAAGGTGTCGGTGAAGTCCACACCTGCACGCTGTCGAAATTCACGAACCACCCACCGAGCCTTGTAGTGCTTGAGAGAACCATCCGGGCGAGTCTTGTGGTGGAACACCCGCTTGTCGGTCATGATGTTGGCACGAGGGGGCGCGGAACAAGATGCCATGTGCGGTTGCACTGCAGAGCATTGAACTCCTCCTACATCGCTGTGAGCTAGTGGGGATCCCGAAGGGCAGCGCGAGCAGAGGCGGGGATGGGTGACGGTGTCGTCGTTGTGGCAGCGCACACATACTCATCAGAAGAGTAGCGCGTGCTCAGGGGATGGGTGAAGAACACCAGCCCGAGCACGGGTCGTCACGTCGAGAGGCGGGGCAGCGGCAGCGGCGGAGGGGCACGCGGCGTCGCTGGGGGCCGCGGCAGTAGACAAGCCAAAGGCAGTGTCCGAGCCGGCAGCAGGGGTGGCGACGGGCGAGGTGGAAGTCGAGCCTGTCGTCGGGGTGGTGGTGCCAACTGGGGTAGAGGGCGGGGTGGCCGCCGTGGCACCGGGGTGGGGAATCCAGTCGGGCTCAACCCCTGAGGAGGGAGCCGGAGACCCGGGGGTTCGGTCAGACTCAACCTTGGGGGAGGGAGTCAAGACCCGGGTGGCGACAGAAGGCGCCGGGAGGGAAGCAAGGGGCGAGGGTTCGGCGCCTCAAGGGCCGCAGCCGGAGAAACCTGAAAAAAAGGAAACATCATATCAACAAAATACACATGCCTCGAGGTGTACACACAATGAGTGACAGGATCATAGCACCGGTAACCTTTGGTGTTAGAGAGATAGCCAAGAAAGACGCATGGAACGGACGTGGTGTGAGTTTGTGTGGCGTATTGGACGCGGTGCTAGGGTAACAAAGACACCCAAAGATGCGGAGACCATCATAGGACGGTGGTGTACCGAAGAGAAGGTGGTGAGGGGCATAGTTCCACCGAGGGCGTCACAGACAAATGTTGACTAGAAGAGTGGCGGTTGCGAGAGCGTGGGGCCAAAACCGAGGGGGCACGTTAGAGTGAAAATAGTACCGTGCGAACACAGTCATTAAGAGTGCGGAGGATACGTTCGGTGCAGACATTCTGCTGTGAGGTGTAAGGGCAAGTTAGACGGAAGGTAGTGTCGTGAGAGGCGAGAAGTGTGCGAAGAGCGACGTTGTCAAACTCTTTTCCGTATCTGTTTGGAGTGCAAGTATTGTGCGACCGAACTGGGTGGTGACATAGGAGTAAAAGGCGATGAGTGTATCTAAAGCATCAGATTTACGACGAAGAGGAAAAGTCCACACAGAATGAGAATAATCATCTAAAATCACCAAGTAGTATAGATAGCCCGTGTTACTCACAATGGGAGACGTCCAAACATCACTATGAAGTAGTTGAAACAGGAAAGTGGAAACTGTAGTAGATGCACTAAAGGGAGGACGAATGTGCTTGCCCAAACGACAAGCCTCACAAGTATGCTCGTCGAGCTTATTACATGATAAAGAAAAACTCCTAAGAATCTGACGCAAAACGACGGGGTTGGGGTGGCCCAAGCGAGCATGCCAAAGGTTGACACCGACGGCGAGGGCGATGGGTGTGGAGGTGGAGGTGCCGGCGTGCACGGAATAGAGCTTGTCAGGGCTATCACATCGGTGAAGCACCATCCGGGTATGGGCGTCCTTCACAGAAAAACCAACGCCGTCAAATCCAACAATAAGTGGATTCTCACGAGTAAGATGACGAATGGAAACTAAGCTAGTGACTAGGCAAGGACATTAGACATAGTGATAGGTGTGGAACTACAAGGAAAACTAGCACTACCAACATGAGTGATAAGTAAAGAAGAACCGTTGCCAACGGTGATACAGGTGGGAGTGTTAACTGGAGTGCAAGAGGATAGGTTACCAGGATGAGATGTCATGTGTGCAGTAGCACCTGAGTCCATGTACCAGTCGCCTCCACCGCCAAAGTTGCTCGGTGACGGGGCAGAGTGGAGGGCGTCCAGGAGGGCACGGTCCCACAGTGCAGGTACCAGCGGTGGTGGCTGACCTCCATTAGGGCGGCGCCTGAGCGGGCGCGCCGTAGCCACCGAGGGGTGGTGGTGTAAGCGGAGCACCGTACGACTGGGTAGGGGGTGCCGATGAATGCCTGGTGGCCTGTGGGGCGGGGACCAAGGAGACCCGGTGCAGGGGCCCGCGGGACGGGCATGTGATAGGCGTGGATGACGCCCGTCCACGGGTTCTGCCCGACGGCCCACGGTGGAGGAGCCTGCTGATGGTGCCCCCCCCACACCTTGTGCCTGCTACTGCGGCCGCTGCTAGCAGCGGCCCCTGCCGCCCCGCCGAATGCGCCGGCCCCTGTCACCTTGTGGCTGCTGGGAAGGCGCGGGGGGTGCGGGCGGCAGCGGGAAGTAGCTGGCGGGCGCAGGTGACGCGGACCGATGAGGCGTGGCTGGTAGAGCAGGACCGCCGCGGGTGGTGCCGACGGTGAGGCTGGTGTGCCGGACCCGCTGCTTCAGCTTCGCCATCCGGCACTCCTCAAGTTTGAGGTACGCAACGACACGCTGAAAAGTAGGCTGCGGCAGCAGGGTGAGGTTGGACGCCGCATTGCCGAAGTCCTCATTAAGGCCGGCGGTGAGGGTGCTCAACATGAGGTCATCAGAGACCTTAGCGCAGATGTCGCGAAACTCGTCGGCGAGCATCTTGAGCCTCATGCAGTACTCATCGATGGTGGGGTTGTCCTGGTGACAGCCAAAGAACTCCTGTTGCAAGAAAACAAGGCGCTGAAGTTTGTTGTCGGTGAAGAGCGCGTTGATCTTGGCCCACACGGCGCAGGCATCGTCGTCCTCAGCGATATCCGTGTGGAAGATGTCCTTCGAGACGGTCTGGTAGAACCAACGGATGATTGTGGCCTCAATGGCGGACCACTCCGGATCGCCCCGCATGTACTCGCTGTCCACGGAACCGTCGATGTGCTCGGTGAGATTGTACTCACGGAAAATGAGGTTGAAGTAGGTCTTCCACGCGTAGTACGACGTGCTGGAGCTGTCGATACGGATAGGGACCCGGGCCTCGATGTTGAGGTCACGGATGGCGGCGACGGAGGGCTCGGGGCTGGCGAAGGGGTTCGACGAGCGGGTCGTGGAGGAGCCCGGAGAAAACATGGTTGCAGATAGGGTTAGGCTTTTGGGAGGAGGAGGAGGCAGCAGCGGGGAGGCGGCTGCGGGAGGGGCAGCGGGCGGCATGCAGCGGAGGAAGGCGCGACTGAGGAGGGCGGCGCGGCTGAGGGGCGAAAGTGGCGCACGAGGAGGCGGCGACGCGGGTGGAGGAGGGGCGTGGTAGGGTGCGGCAGCGGTGAGTGCGGCGGCGACGGCCCGTGCGAGGGGGCGCGGTGGCGGCGACGATGAACCCTAGGTTTGGACCGAAAATGATGATACCATGTAGACGGACAAGTTTGCAATACAATAATCATTATATTGATGGGGTGCTGGTGCACATATATATAAGTAGAGGGTAGGCCTCAACCTTAACTATACATGACTAGGAGGTGGGCCACAACACATAATACATGCAACACAAAATATAAACTCAACGGTCCCGAAGGGGCTCCAGCTCGAATCGGTGCTTGTAGTTGGTGCATAAGAGGGCGGCGGTGCTCCTGGCATGAGGAGGCTCTGGACCACGAAGACGACCGCCGCACGCCAACGGCAGCGGGGTGCATGCGTATTTTGGAGAGGGGCGACGCGGGGAGGAAGGGGAAAAGGGGTTAGGGTTTCGACCGAGGGGTGCGGGGGCAGCCTTATGCTTCATGTGAGCCGGGGGTGGTCAACATGTGTCATGTCACGATTATGGCTAGTGGATGGCCACCACGCCTTCCCTGCCTCCTATAGCGAGGAAGGAGAAGGCTGGTTGTGGGCTGAGCCGCAATGTGGCTGCATAGAGCCCAGTGGCACAGTAGGCCTTTGCTCTTTTTCTTTTTCTGTTTTTTCTTGTTTTACATTTTAATTTCACACTAAATGAACTTAGTTGACTATGAAACTTGGCCCATAAATATTAGGTAATGTTTTGAGCTAGCCCAGCAATTTTCAATTTATTTTGAAATGTTTAAGTATTTTTTTAAAATTTAATTAGCTCAAACTAATGCTGTTGGTCCTGTTTAAAATAGGTTAAGGGCATTTAAATATTTCAAATGATGTTGGTTCTTACATGAAAATTATTTGGTGAATATTTGCAACCCAACCAACATTTTTTTGTTTTATTGTTTGAAGAAATAATAAATTGACTTGCAATTTAAATTTGAATTTGATTTGAGTCAATATATTGAATGCCTAGCAAGAGTATGAACATCTAAATTTGACTTTCTAGAGTCACGAACGAAAGTAGATGAAATAAAGAGGGTCTTCCATAAACTAATCTCCTTAATGACTCCACCATAATCTTCACACGCTCCTTCATGAATGCGTTTGATCACTCTTGCGCAATCAGATGCCACCATCATTGTGTTGAACGCCAAGATCCTCCACGACTGACAGAGCCTCTCTACATGCTATTGCTTCCAAACTAGGTGGATCCATCATTCTCTAATAACAAATGACGACAATCCCATATAGGCACCCAAGTGATCCATGTACACTGCTGCGCCTGTACCAGAACCATCTTTACCTACTAAATAAAGCACACATTGATTCTGTCGGGTTTAACGCGTGCGGAGTTTTTTTTAGAAAAGTCTCTGTGATCGGTTCGGTCATGGGCCGCTAAAAATGTTGGACCTCACGATCTGCCCTCCCCTCCCTTCCGGCTACAACAAACACAATTTGTGCTAAAAAACCGCATTCAAATTAATAGCCCCACCTCGCCACTTTACATCAAACCCTTGCAATTTATATACGTTCGAAATTGCGAGAAGCAACAAGCTAACAGAAATAAGGTGAGATACGACCAATACAAAAAGTGAGGCGCATGAATAAGATTCAGAATATATTGGTGCCACCATGGATGGGTGCCCAACCATCCTAAAGAAGAGGATTGAGCCGATCTGAAGATTCAGAAGTTGATGAGAGAGAGAGGGAGAGTACAGAGATGGACTAGCTGCCAGGAGCCCATACGCCGCGCCGCGACCGGGCCGACGAACGCGACGTCTCCAATAACTACTGCGGGCCGAGCTCCTGCCGCGCCGCGACCGGGCCGACGAACGCGACGTCTCCAATCACTGCTGCGGGCCGAGCTCCTGCCCCTTGCCATGGGTCGGGCATGATCGCTAGCTCGGCCTTTGCTAGGCAGGCCGGTTTTGGGAACCTTCTAGAGGTGCCCAGCCGGTTTTTTCTGGTTTTGGGAAACTTCTAGAAGGTTCCTAATCCGGGTTTTTTTCTTGCTCTATTTTTTCGCTTTTCCGGTTTTTTTCTTTTCTCGCCTTTTTCACTTTTCTGTTTATTTTTCTTTTGTTTCTATTTCGTTTTTTCACTTTCCCTTTTTTTCTTTTATCATTTCCAATTCTATTGTTTTCTTCAATTTATTATTATTATTTAAAAAACATTGTGTTTTACTGTTTGTTCATAAATCCCAAAATTGTTCAGAATTTGAATCCCACAAAATGTTCCTGTTTTTCGAATTTTGTTCACGTATTAAAAATTGTTCGAGCATTTCAAAAAATGTTCAGGTTTCAAAATTGTTCAATGGGTTTTCAAATTTTCAAGAAATGATCACTTTTTTCAAAATTTGTTTGCTTTTATAATAAAAAATTGAAAATATGTTCACATTGTTAAATAAATGTTTGCATGTTCAAAAAAGTGTTCACAATTGGAAAATACGTTTTGAATTCGAAAAATGTAAAAAAAATAAAAAATGTTCGTTTTCTAAAGAATATAGAATTTCAAAATTTGTTTGCAATGTTCAAAAAATGTTCGCGATGTTCACTTTTTTCTGAAATTTGTACACAAATTCAAGATATGTTCAGGAGTTTTCTAAAAATACTGGTGGTTTTAAAGTTTTGAATCCCAAAAAATGTTCCTGTTTTTCAAATTTTGTTCACGGGTGAAAAATTGTTTGAGAATTTCAAAAAAAATCACGTTTCCAAATTGCTCAAGGGGTTTCCAAAATTTCAAGAAATTATCATTTTTTAAAAAATTTGTTCGCTTTTACAAAAAGGAAAATTGAAATTTCGTTCGCATTGTTAAAAAAATGTTCGCATGTTCAAAATAGTGTTCTCAATTGGAAAATATGTTCGGGATTTGAATAATGTGAACAATTTCAAAATTGTTCTTTTTCTAAACAATATTGAATTTCAAAGTTTGTTCAAAAAATGTTGGAACTTTGTAACATGTGTTCACGATTTTATTCGAACATATCTTTGTAACATTTTGCCAGAATTCGACACCTTTTAGAAATTCCAAGACATGTTCGAATAAAATCAAAGGTGTTGAATTCTGGCAAAATGGCTAGTTCTTAGATATTAGCGCTGGAAATTAGTCACTTAGGATTATTATGTCAGATGGCCATTGGGAGCACTTCATTATGGCGAGGTCTAGAGTTCAATTCCCTCTGTGGCTTGTTATTTTCCTTATTTTTGCTACAGTACCAGCGTGGCTTTCCATCTTGCTTTTTTTTGAGACAATCTCGCGAAACTTTATTAACCCGTCACAATGTTTACAGGGACGAAATGAAGATCTCCCAGCTGGCCTAACCACACATAGCGGCCAACCGCGAGGGAGAGAGAATGTTTCGCTAGATTGTGAGCTTCATAGTTTGAGCTCCTAAATTCATGACCTATGTTGCAAGTTTAAAAACTAGAAGAGTGTTCCAATATCTCCCGAAGGACAGCTCCATAAGTAGCTAGCTTGCCATCTTGCTTGATATAGCCAACACCCGCACCCGCACCCGCACCCATCTGCCATGGGCCGGCCCACTCGCTGCGTATCCCCTTTGTTGTGAAGCGACGTCCTTTTGCCGCAAAGTGCGGCGTATAGGAGCTCCCGGCAAGTGGGCCACGGCTGGCTGTGCTGCGCTGCTCCTCTATGTACTTTGTCTTTCCCTTTTTCATTTGGACATACAGAAAGAACTAAAAGAGAAGCACATGTAGTTTGGAAAAGATTTTTGAAGTGACAAAAATCCTCCTAGATTAATTTATATGTGGTTAATCCAGGTACATGGTGTCTGTTGATGATGGAAGAATTTGAATTCAAACCCATTAGAATTTAATTCAAATGGGTTAGAACTAAAGAGTTGGATTTAAGGTTTCCCAGTAATGAACACTAGATTCAAGAGGACGAATCTGTCAAGAAGCATGGCTGACGGCGAGTGGCCACCAAGACCACCACACCATGCACACATGCCACCATCTGCGTCAGCAATTGCCGACGGCTATGAGTGTGCGCATGAACATGAACATATGCTGATGGCGATGCGAGCCGAGCTGAACACAGACAAGAACAATATAAAACTCGCGGACGCTCACAAAACTGCCTCATGCGGATGAGAAAATTAACTACACTTTTGAAGGTTTTTTCTCTTACTGGAAAATAGTGCAAACAATCAAAACATCTTTCCAAAAAATAAAATTAGTTGCAAAAATTCTATACATATATGCTCTACATGAAAAAAAGTAGATATTTGAGTTTTAGTTTTATTTTTGCCACAAACATATTCATATTTCGAGTATAGTGACCAAGGAAGATCATGTAAATAAATAAGACTTCATTTTATAAAATTAAATAAACTAATAATGAGATTCTAAATACTGCTAGATTTTAAAAATAAGACTTCATTTTATAAAATTAAAACAATGAGATTTTAAATACTCCTACGAAAAAATGAATAAACTAACAACGAGATTTTAAAAATAAGACTTCATTTTATAATTTAAATAAACTAACAATGAGATTTTAAACTCCCCTAGATTTCAAAAACTTTTTTCTCCCGTTGCAACGCACGGGCCCTTTTGCTTGTGCAATACTGATGCATCCACATTGATTTTGAAACTTCCGACCATAGCTGGCTCTCCTTTTTTTAGTATATAAGTTTTTTTAAGTGAATTTGAGTATATAAGTGAACAAAAATTATCTTTTTTTAGGGCAATGAACAAAAAAAAATCAACCTGTTCCAAAACTGCACGAAGCGTGATTCTCCCGGCCCAGCCCGTGGCACAGTGCAGCCCACTCGTTGTCGGTGTTTCTTCTCCCCGGTTGCCACGCGGGCGACGGCCCAAATCATCCACCACCAGCCAGCCATTACTACCGTCTCGCTTCACCAGGCGAACCTCTAGGGTTCGTCACGATCCCCGTCGCCGCCCGCCGGATTCGATCGTCGGCAAGCCCCGCCGGATTCCCGACCGACGCCGGTGCTGCCGCCACTACTCCTCCCTCCCTCCCGTAATCCGACTCTCCGCCTCCGTATCCACCAGGCGCAGCCCCCGTCGACCCGCAGCAGATCCGCCGCCTCGAATCCCAAGGTACGGGCTCGAAATCAACCTCTGATGGACTCGAGCTGCTAGCTCGTTTCGTGAAATTCGTGCCGACCTAATCTAGGGTTCCATCGAAAATCCGCAGACGCGCGAGCTCGATGGGGAAGTCGGAGCCGGAGTGCGTCAACTCGTCGAACCCGGCCCACGAGTGCAACGACTACTGCCTCAACAAGATCGCCGAGGCCAAGCGCCGCCTCCTCGAAGAGCTCCCCGACTCGTGGAAGGGCCCCCCGGAGGACCGCACCGTGCACCCTGACTGCATCAACGCCTCCAACCCCTATCATGGCTGCTCCGAGTACTGCTTTAAGAAGATTGCCGACGCCAACGCAGGTATGGTCTTGCCTTTCAGTTTGTATTTTCGAACTCAACCAGAGCCGTCTGTGTACTTACAGTCTATTTGATTGACTTCTTGTTAGCCGCGGAGCGCGGGGAGTCAGAGAAGCCTGCTGGAGGTTCTGGCAAATCAGGAGTCGCTCCAGAGCAGGCTGATGGTGATGACGATTCTGGGCGGCAGGAGGACGCTGCCGCCGCGGATGAAGGTTACCCGCAGATGACAGAAAAGCAGAAGAAGTTGTTTGAGCTGCAGCTTAAGATGGTATGATGAACATCTGCGCCCTTCAGTTAACTAATTCAGCTGGTGCATCCGCGGTCTAGGATGTTTATCTCCTTCTTGTTCCGTGTGCTGCCAGAACGAAGCTAGGAAGGCGAATCAGCAGGCGATGGTTGCGGAGAAGAAGAGGATGGAGCCTCGTGGCGAGAGCAGAGGCGTATCTAAGGAGAAGTGGTTGGAAGACAGGAAAAAGAAGATTGGGAAGCTGCTTGATTCGAATGGCCTGGATATGTCAAAGTCTTACATGCTGGATACACAGGATATGGCAGAAGCAAAATACAAGAAGTGGGAGAAGGAACCTGCACCACATGGCTGGGATGGTGAGCTCATCTCCTAGCTTCATTTATTTTATTTTATCAGTGTGTAGTGATGGCTCACAGCTTCAGTAAATATATCTCCAAATCTATACTCTTTAAACTCCTGTGTTGCTATTGACCTATCTTATGATCAACTCGTTGTGCATATTTGAACACAATTTTGACTTGGTATGTTTCATTTTGATAATCACCCAGCTGTTTGTTACTAATCTTTGAGGCTTTGTTCTTTCTAAGCTTGCTAATGGGAAAAATCAAGAAACATTATCTGATACTACATGATTGCAAACTTATCCAATGTCCGGCGCAGTTCTATTCTCTTCTGCATTTATGTTGCAGTATATAATGTTTTTTACTTGGATAAACTTTTGGATGACCTCCCAGCTGTGTTTCGCTGACCTTTGAACCTTTGTTCCATCTAAGTTAGAGAATGGAAAACTTAAGGAACTTTACTATTACACTTTAACCAATGGTTGTTTTAGTTTATCCCGCATTTAATCAGTGAAGGCATAAATTTAATTTTTGTTTTTTGGAACTAACAGGTACTGTGAGTGCTGAGTTGTATGATTCTTGATAAAGTTGAGATTAGTATGTTCTACTAAATTAATTCAGAAGCTGTCTAGACCGTTACTTCTAACTTACCATTTTCAATAATTGTATAAAAGAAATGTAACATTTTTATTTGATAGTATCTTCTATGAAGCTGTATAGACAATTAAATACAAGGCATGTAACTTCTTTTTATTTAGAATCTCTTGTATGTATATGAATAAGGTGTTTCTGCTTGCAGTTTTCAACCAGAAAACCTTGTATGATGCATACAAGAAGAGGACCAAAAACATAGAAGTCGACATGGATGCATACAATAGAGCGAAAGAAACCGATCCTGAATTCTACCGTGAGGCTTCAAGTCTTCAATATGGGAAGGTACTGCCGTCGCACCAACTTCTATGTAATCTTGTATCTATTGTCCTTCTAGTAAGGGCCCCAAAGTCCTTGGCTGTTATTGATGCCTTACCTTCTGCACTGCACAGGTGTCTAGGGTGGCGGAACCAAACATCGACAGAATGGTCAATGAGCTCAAGGAGCGGGACGAGAAGCGGAAGGCGTTCAGCAGGAGGCGCAAGTTCAACGAAGACAAGGACGTTGACTCGATCAACGACCGGAATGAGCACTTCAACAAGAAGATCGAGAGGGCCTTTGGCAAATACACGCTCGAGATCAAGAACAACTTGGAAAGAGGGACCGCCTTGCCAGACTAATGTTCTGGCGATTGGAGTCGTCCACTCAACTGGGGGTGCTGTTTCCCCCCTGGTTTCTTTGCTTGTAACCTGTGTTCAGAATTTATTTTCTGATGAAGTGTAAGAAAGTGAAACCTGGATGTAATGTAATGATGATGCTGTGACTGATAACATGTACAAACAGTTCTGTATCCAAAGTGAGCGTTTGGCTCCAATCTTGCCATTACTAAACATTGTTTTTTGCATATTGCTAACATACTCACATATATCATCTTAAATTACATGAAAGATACATTCATATCTTTTTCCTGTACCTGTGAAACGCCTTGTTTCAAGTATGAAGTGCATGTTTTGATTCTTTCCCTTTTTTGTGTCGTTTGGCTATGAATTTTGCCACCTCCCTGGCGTTCTTGTTGACCTGTGATGTTGTACACTTCTAAGAGTTCAGCTTCCATGAAGGCCTGCACATTTCTATGCCAAACCATGGGAAAGCACCTGTTCAGAGGACGCTGCGAAGGATGAAGGCCACGGAGCACAGCCCAAGCATAATGAGTTCAAGAACAACCTGGAAAGAAAGTGAGTGTTAGCAATATGTGTTAAAAGAAGTTACCAGCTGTTGCTTTAGTTCTGATGTGTCTTTTATAAAGAAAGAAAGTGACCACATGAGGGGGTATGCTAGTAGTTATTGTCTTCTTTGGGCTAGGTTAGATGGAGTAGATGGGTCGAGGTGCCAAGAAATGTTGCCACTTACATAAAAATATGTGTTGTGTTGTATTAACGAGCTGCTCGTGAAACTCGTTAGCTTGCTCACTAAACTCGTTAATGAGCTGAAATTTATGCTTGGCTCTGTTCATTAGGAAACGAACTACGAGCTTAACAAGCCTAGATACCGAGTGTTCATTAAGCTTGAGCGACGAGCTTTTGCTCGAGCCCTAAAGGTCGCCAAGCTCACGAAATTCCAACGCTTGAGTCAAAATGTGTGAATTGTGATGGTGTCCCAACTTCCAACTAACCTGACTGTACTTGCTGAATGACCCTGCCCTCTTTCTGGAGAGCCTGCTCCTGGGTTGCGCCGACTACTTTCTGAATTCATGTGTGTTTTGTGCGTGGGACGTCGTTGTTTGGAAGGAAGAAAGCTCCTGCTTAGGCTTTATCAGCCGCGGTCCTTGTCATTTCAGATCCTGTGGTGTAAAGGTGTACTTAGTTTTAGATACATGTCATCAAAATGAATAAAAGGAAACGTATTTAGACGTATTTTAGTTTTAGATACATCTCTTTTTGTCCATTTTGATGACAAGTATTTTCGGACGGAGGGAGCAGTAGTTATCAGAAATGGACATTCGACAGTGTCATTGATGTCATGCGCAAGGTTGGCAGTGGAGAGCTTCTCCCAGAGGTCGGCAAAACTGTACCCGTACTCGCATCATCTTCTACTCTTCCTCTGCAACTTCTTCCCGTATCGGCTGTAAGTGCAGATCCCTCTTGCCGCTGCACGGCAACACTTGTGCAAGGGCTGTCTGCATTTTGGGATCATCGACCAGGCCCAGGTAATTCTAATGCTTCACCGTGCGCCAACATCCAACTAACCAGATCAACTGTGCTGTACTTGCCGAACGAACTGTGACTGTTCATCGCTGACGCCGACCCATGTCGGCTCGCTTTCCTCTTATGGAGCATCCGTGGCCACGCTTCATTCCTACTCCACCTCCGAATCCACATGCGCGCTGCCTGGACGTCGTTGTTTCGTTTGGAAGGAAGAAGTATGCATACTGACCGACTGTATCAGGCGTGGTCCTTGTCGTTGGAGATTAAAGGTGTGAAGGCGTAGTTATTAGCACGGCAATGTTGATGCAGGTTCTGTCTGTCGCTGATGATTGGACTGGACTGGAGCAAGGTCTCCTTGTAGCACAGGATTGGAGAGGCAGCGTGTGTTGATGGTTTCTTCAGCTCGGCACGGGGCTGCTCCTGCTCGTCGGTGCTGCTGTCACGGCAGCTACAGCCTACAGCAATGGTTTTTTGCTGTGGAAATACAGTCACACGCGCCTAAGGCCTAACCAACCGCACCGATGAGCAGAGCAGTTGATGGAAAGGGAAGCATGCACCTGCAGTCTTGTTTCATTGCCTTTTAGGAGCAGGAGGTTAGCCGGTGACGGCATCGATCCACCAACACCCGGCCGTTAATGGAGGCTGAGCAGGGCAAGCCTTTTCGCTGTTGTAACTGAGTGCCTCTCAGGCTCAGACAAAACACTTTTCTTGAAAAGGACAAAAGACACTAATCAAGCAGTTTAATGAATTCATTAACCCAAAGACACTAATCAAGCAGTTTAATGCATGAATTCATTAACTCAAAGGCACTAATCAAGCAGTTTAATGAATTCATTAACCCAAAGGCGGAACAAAAGCCTCCTCTCTACTACCCTATTTTATCTTGACATAGAGCCTATCCACATCACCACTATGCCACATCGGCACCAAGTTAATTCTTCTAGCCATCCGATTTAAGGCATGCGGTTAGGTTCCTGTGGCAACGATGACGGGGTGCAAACGATATCGGAGACGTGGCATTGGTTGGGGAGTCGGCTTTTCTCCGGCGTGCCCGTCAAATGGCCTCGGCTGTTTGTTGTTGTGAAGTCGGAACTGCAGTGGAGGGGCCTGGTGTCGTACGCCCGTTCGGTGATCTTCCATGGCTCCGACTTGCCTAGTTCTCCTTCGTAGTTTCTCCATCGAAGTCGGAGCTATGTGGTCTTTGTCGCGGGTGGATGGCAATCCGTCATGAGAGTGTAGTGATGATCTGTAGTCAATAGGGTTTTTTTGTGAGTCAATTACATCGGTGGTGCTAGAACTAGGCGCAAACCGTCACTTTACTTGTAAGACTTGTGGCCTACATCGAAGTTGTGCAAAAACTTGGCTTGGGCGTGCAAATATGATGCTAATCACGTTTGTAGACGCCGGGACTGGTGACAAGGCAAGCCAGCGTGGCTTAGGGCCCATCGTCGGTGACTGCATGGTGAAGGGGGACGAGTGGCGCACTCTTTTTGCCAAAAAAACCTTGGCTTTTTTATTTTTGCTCTCAGGTGTACAGTAATTTATATGTGTGGCATCGGATGGGTCCCATCTGTCAAGGAAAAATCACAAAAATTATAATAAAATTAGAAATAGCACAGCGTGGGATTCAAACCAAGGAGCAAGGTTTAAACAACATGCGCAGCTAGCCAGCAGAACAAAACTAACTTCAAGACATTTAAGCATACGCAAATTTATATCTTTTAGCGAAGTAATGTAAGTAGACTAAAAAGAAGAGCTAAGAAACGTAAATTAAGAAATTTAATCTAGAAAAAAGTTTACGACCGTGGGGTCTCATGTCTTTACAATTTATATGTCTATATTAGAACATGTGGGCTGCAATTTATGTCAGTTTTTTTTTTCATTTTCCGAAATTTGTAAAAGAATAATATGTAAATTCTACTCACTCCGATCCGAAATAAGTGTCACGGTTTCGAATTAAGATTTATTCAAACTTAGTTCAAAGCTGCGACGCTTATTATTGAATGAACGGAGTAATAAATAAAAGAAACTAGACAAAAGTGACCACCTATCAATTTTTTTAGAAAATAATCAAATTAAATTATGAATTATTTGTAAACAATTAAAAGTGTTTGCATATTAAATAAAGTATTATTGTCATTTTTGAAAATACAAATATTTAAACAAATTATCATAGAATTTTAGAAAAACATGTTCTTAATAAAATTTCATGTTTTATATAAAACTGATCATGCTTTAATTTCTTTTATGTTGTTTCAAAAGTGTTTATGCATTTCAGTAAATTTGTGTGTTTTCGAAAAAAAATATGTTTTTTAAATAAATATAGATATATGTCTGGAAAACAATATGAGCCTAGTGTACCCTCAGACTGCAGATTCTCAAATCAATACATATATACAATTATAATTTAGTTTTTTAATTTGAGAAAAGAAAAAGGAAAAATAACATGTTTTAAATGAGGCGCACTAACTGTAGTCTGTTTTAGCCCAGCAGGCATTGTGTTGTAGACATAAGGATTGAGATCCTCTCTAGCCATCAAAGTTCCATTGTTTGTATTGGTATGTCGTCTTGCCGGTATCTCTTAGGTCGCTGGTTCAACTATCCTACGGCTGTATCATTTTTTCCCGAATTAAATTGTTTAGTTTATGTTATTTAGCCAAAAGATATATAGGTTTAATATCCATGCAGAACATCAAATTTTATCTTGGTATGTTGGCTAGCCATGCGCGCCTCTTAGAGCATCTATGCCCGAGCGCCTCAAACGTAGGGGCTGCCCACCCGGTCACTAACCGCTCACGAAAATCTGATCTCAAACGGGCATCAAACGTCCGGGTTGACCGACACCCTTCATATCTAGCCCAAATATGTGACGGATATGAGGCGGTCCGGACGCGTCCAGCACGTCATCCTGGCCCACCCGACCCCACAAATATCCTCATCCGGAGAACCTTAGACACCAGTCAATATGAACTCCATTTCACTCTCCTCTTTGTCCACTCCACTTCCGATCCCCTCCCCTCCGATCCGATAACCGGCGACGGAAGCAGCCGTGGCTCCTATTCAGAATCCGACGGCTCGAACATCGACGTGGAGTAGGTGGCCCTCCGCATCGCATTGAGGAGGTCACTGCTCGAGCAAGGCGGCCCCGGTAGCGGCGGATGTTCTTCCTCAACGCCGCGCAGCTTCGGCAGCTCGGCTCCGCCAGGTACGTGGCCCACCTCCACCACCCTCTTGTCAAGAAGTGGTACCCGGCCACCGCTGGGTCCTCCTGCCCGCGCCAGGGCCGGTGCGCACGAGGATGCCCAAATCCGAGGCACGTGCAGCCCAGCGTGAGTGGCAACGGGTGAGGGAGAGGGGGGAATCGATGTCCCGGCTCCATTAACGCGCCGGTCGATCCCGAGGTCGCACTCCTTGCGTCGGTCCTCCGCCGCTCTCTGACGACGGCAGAGACAGATGCGCCGCGTGTCTGCCGCAAGAATGCCAAGGTGCCCCGACTCACCATCGAGTTGTTGGAGCGTGAGGCAAACAATGAGGCGGCGGCGAAGGGGAAGGCGGCTCGCCATGCGAAGGAGCAGAACCGCCTGCCCCGCAGGCTGTTGGGAATGTGGTGCATCTCTGACTCCGACATGACGGACGGCTCCACCTCCAGCTCCAGCTCCGATGACGATGCACCTCAGCACACTGAGGCCTACAGCCGCGCCGACGACCGCAAGGGCAAGGGGACGGCGAGGAAATGGTGATTTCCTCCGCCCTTCCCCATTCTGTTCATATTTAACTAAGTTCTAAGTTGTTTATAATATGGATTTGCTGATGAACTATGCTCGTTTTGTCCGGCGATGCAATGTTGATCCAATGAACTAGGATGTTTTACAGAGCGTTGCATGGATTGTATGGTTTTGAGGGTTCGGATATGAGGAACGCGGGTTTGGAAGCCAACAAATGATGCATGTCCGGTCAGTGCTCCCGGACGCGCCCGAGCGCGTTCGTGGGCGTTTGAGGGCCTGGATTTGCAACCTGCGGTTGTAGATGCTCTTAGACCAAGGGCACTAGTTCGAATCCCACCGCGGCCTATTTTTCATTCTCTTATAGATTTATGATGTTTCGCTGACAAGTTGGATCCACCCGATGCCATACAAGCAAATTGATGTACACTTGACAGTGGCCTTTAGGTGAGAAAAAATAATATCCGAGCGGTTTTTGGTGAAAAAACACGTCACCCACCCCCTTCACCAGGCAGTCACTGACGGTGGGCCCTAAGCCACCCTGACTTGCCTGGTCATCGGCCCCGTGCCCCGGCATATACGAACACGATTAGCACCGCATTTGCATGTCGAAAGCAAGTTTTTGCACCATTCTGATGCACACCACAAATTCTAGCATTAAAGTGATTATTTCCACCAAATTCTAGCATCACCGGTGTAATTGACTCTTTGTTTATCTTCGGATTCACCCCATATTGTTCCACACAGCTCTTAAGGTGACCTCAGGCATGACCGAACCCGCGCAGCACTCGGCGTCGCGGTCGCGGTCGCGGCGGCCGTCCCAATTAACGCGGAACCTTTTCGGCCAGCAGCCAAACCTTTTGGGAATTCGCCCGGCCCAAACTGTCCCGTCGCCGATAACCGGACGATATGATGGCCTCCCTCCCGACCCACATGCGCGCGTCTCCGACGGGTTGGGCAAAGAGCGGTCGCCGTCTCTCTCCGGCCGGCCATTCACTCGCCGTCGCCCCCGCCCCGTCCCTCTCGCCGGCCTTTTCCCCGAACCCTTTTCACCCCCGTTACTTGGCCCCGAGGGAAAAGGCGCCAACAGCACCGGAAAAATGCCCGCATTGATTGGACCCGCGAGATCCTGCCGCGGGCATACGCCACCTTTCGAGTCCCTCGCCGTTTGGAGACTAGCGGCCGGCCGGGCCCGTGGAGAGAAGAATCGTCCGCGGCGGACATGAAAGGAACGGGAATATGCAAAGCTGGTGTGTGATCTTGGGCACGACTACGTTGCGCGGATACTTCAGAAATTGCGCGTATCCAGCCGGATACTGCCCCGATACTCGGATACTGCCCCGATACTTCCTGATACGTATCCCGTAAGTATCCCTCGAAATTTTGATTTAAAAAAAGAAAATAATGTTTGATACTCCTAGGATACTTCTGCGATACGATTTGGATACCTGAAACCCCTTGTTCGACGTGAAATCCCCTCAATAATAAAGGCACACCTTTGAAGATTCCCAACATGGGCGTGAGTTCATGTGAAAACATGTATGTCAATGTTTTTTATTCAATTGAAAGGTGAGCAAGAGAGAGTCGATGCATTGATTGAAACAACAAACCTAGTCAAATCTCACTGCCAATTAATGGAAGTGGACTAAGTGCAAGAAAAGAAAGGGGTAATCGTATTGAGGCATGCTTTGATCTAGAAGCTCCTTAATTTTTTTCTTCATATTTGTAATAATTAATATATGTAACATCTATACATAAACGTATCCCCGTATCCATGTTTTTAGAAAATTGACGTATCGGGCGTATCCCTGTATCGTGTATCCGATACGTATCCAAGTATCCGTGCAACGTACGGCACGAGGGTTCATTGAGGAGGTAACGGCGTGCATGGGCCGTGTTATTATGGGTGGATTAATGGGTTCGATGGGACGTGGCGATGGCGGCGGGTGTGGCCGGGGAATCAAACCGGAAAGCTGTGGAGTGGCGGCGATCCCGCTGTGCGGCCAAGGCCGGGCGGAGAAAATATCTAGTACCAGGTTTGCGTGGCGGGACTTCTCCGGCGACCGCGCGCCACCGGATGTCGGGAAAGCGCCGGCTCGAAGCGGAACAGGGTACCAGCATTGGGTTTAACGGATCTGTCCTGGGTTTAACAGAAAATTAGCAGTCTAACTCATTCAGTTCCCTTCCAAGTGTATGTGCTGGAGTAGTATCTCTGAAAGAAAAGGAACCGGAAAAAAAATCTCGAATCCTGCTTTTGCTATATGGACAGAGAGGACCAGAGGATCAGTACAGAAGAACGCAAGAATCAAAAACTGGAAATCTAGCGTCTACCCCTCGAAAATCAAAATCTCGAAATCCACTCCTAAAATGAACATGTACTACGACATAGGAGTACTGCACAAGGCGGTGCCGATGCGGATTCGCCGCAGCAAGAAGAGAAGACGAACCAAAGGGAGAGCCTTTTGTTTTTCTAGTTTGTTTGTACTTTGTACAGTGGCGGGAAAGGAGGGAGGAAGCCTACTCGGGGCGCGTCATCCTGGGCAGCACGTGCAGCGACACCACCCGCCGCCCGGCCGGCGCCTCCACCTCCCACATGCGCGGCGGCGCCGGCGTCGTGGAGCCCCTCATCCTCCCCTTGGGCGTCACGTCCACGACCACCACCTTCGCGCCGCCGTCGGCCACTACGCACACCCTTCCGCCGCCCGCGGCCATCTCCGCCGCGCCCTTGAGCCGCCCCGCCTCCGCGACCGTCGTCCACCGGTCGGATCCCCAGTCGTAGGCGTTGAGCGCGCCGCGCTCCTCGTCCACGACGAAGATCGTGTCGCCGCTGTCCGGGGACGCCGCGGCGGGGCCCTTCCACCCGGCCAGCATGCCGGGCGGCATGTCTTCCCACCGCCCGGCCACGAGGTCGAACACCGCGCCCTCCTTGGCGCCGCTGCCGCGTAGGTTGACCATGCAGACCTTCCCGCCCGAGCACACGGCCTCGGCCGCGTCCCGGCTGAACCGCCCGTCCCGCAGCGGCGGGAGCGGCTCCCACGGCGCGGACGGCGTGGCGGGGTCCCACGTCGCCCCGGAGCGCGCGACGGCGAGGTCGTAGCCGGCGCCCACGCCGCCCGCGACGAACACGCGCCCCCGCGCCGCGCCCGCCGCACACCACCTGCGCGGGGCGAGCGGGACCCGCGGGCCGACCTGCCATCGCGGCCCGGGCGCGGCGGCCGGGTCGAAGACGAGCGGGCGGCACAGCGCCGGGTGGAGCGACTGCGTGGACCCCGCGACGAGGACGAGCTGCCCCGCCGCGGCCACGGACTGGAGCGGCAGCCGGCGGGAGAGGAACGACGGGTGGCAGAGCGTCGGGGGCGGCGACGGCATAGGCGGCGCCGGCAGACAGTCCCACCGCGCGGCGATCGGGTCGTAGGCAGCGAAGGACGCCCCGCCGTTGCCGGCGTCCTCAAGCAGTGCGTACAGGGACAGGAACGGCGGGAACGACGGCGCGTAGAGGAGGCGGCGCCACGGGCGGCAGACAGCGTGCATCAGGCGCGGCGGGAGCGTCGAGAGGCAGAGCTGCGCGAGGTGGTCGGGCAGCCCCGGGAGCAGCGGCTGCGACTGCGACTGCGACGTCGTCGTCGCCGCGTCGGCAGCAGCGGCAGCCTCGTCGTGCCTCTCCATGGGCGCCGGCGCCGCCGCGCGGAGCCGCTTGGCCTCGCGACAGGAAGCGGAGGAGGAGGGGTTGCTGCAGGGGCGCTTGGCCAGCGCGGGTGCAGCCATGGCCGCGGAGGCGAGAGGCGCTACTAGTAGCAGGCCGCTGGCCGCGCCTTCTTGCTTGTGCGAGCACGGCGACCCTACACTAAACTATGCCGGGTGCGTGCGTGTGCATGCGCTGGGCGTTGTGGGCGGCAATTAATCCGGAAAGGCGCGGGGCAGCGGCAGAGGAGGAAGAGGGACACGGCTATCCCATATGGGGGTGGAGGACGATGATGCTCGCTCGCACTGCTGCTGCTGTGCGGTGGTATATGCAGTGCGGTTGCGTGGTGCTGTGGCGTGGGAGACTGGCAGCCAACAAGCAGCAGGCGGGCGCCGGCACGGCCGGGTGTCGGGTCGGCGGTCTGTTGTCTGGCTTGCCGGCCGCGAATTCCTGAGGCTGCAGGACGAGGCCGGCCTTTTCGCGGTTTTTTTTACGTGATAATACGTGTCTCATTCATACGTGACTTGTACTTTGTTTTTTATGGCCTTTTCGCGGTTGCCTGCCGCCTACCTACGGTCCACGCGGTGGCTGGCGACAGTACGTACGTACACGGCCCGTGCTCCATGTACTATATTTTTTTATGCAGAAAAAAGTACTAGTCGTGCTGCGTTGGGATCATGTAACGATAGATCTGTTTGAAACGGTAAACGAAAAGGATCATGAAATGAATTTTATATGATTAGGAATTTCTAAAGAAAACTTTCATTCCACCAAAACTTATTAGTGGATGTGTTTATTTGTGTGTATTGATGTTGGCTATGCGCATTCTAAATTTCTAGTTATGTAGAGGTTGGATGTGTGTTTATTGTGTTTGTATATCCTTATGCTTCATTGTTAGTTAATAAAATCCATCCTTTATTAAAAAATATCTTATTAATGGATTACCCTAAGAAATATCTTAGGTAGATATTTTTCCATGTGATATGGAATACTCTTTCATCTAAACTCCCGTAGTATTCTAATTTTATAGAATAATACTACAAGAGGACGTGTCATTTAATCATGTGTTTTTTCTATTACCATGTTTTGAGAAAGTTGTGAATCAAAGAAGTTCTAGGTACATGTGCTACCGTTGTTGGCTAAGGGCATTTCCAACGCGGATCATCATTCCGCGAGTAAATGTTTAGATCGAACGATTCTGGCACATTTAACCATCCAGCGCGGCTCATCAAATCCGTCTGGGGGATTCCGCCACGTCGGACTTTGACACCCCCGCCTCACCCGAAGACCTCGTTTTTTGGTACATCCCTCCTCATGTGGTTGTATCCACGCTCCCGAAGACCGACATCGATGTAGTACCACCCCAGACGCCGCCCAGGCTTTGTCGAACCTCCGCCGCTCCACCTAGGCGCTTGCCTGCCTTGGCCTACACCTTCGTATCCAGATCTGTCCACCGACCAAGTACCCTCTGCCACTGTCGACGCCATCCACGTCCGACACTACGCTGAACAATTGTTCGGCAAATGCCATAGGAAAAAAAGACGTTCACGTTGTTTACTTTGAAGAAAACACGGTGGATTTAAATGAGGAGTACTTCTACGCCGTGTTCATGGATTCGTATTCATCAGATGAGGATGAAACAACGAGGATGAGGGCGATTTTGAGAGAAACGAAGAATGCCGAGGAGCATGTTCTCAACTACATTCAATAAAGGGGTACCGAGTGTTGAATCGAAACAGGGTAGATGCGCATATGATGTTGTGCGACGACTACTTTATCCCCGATGCGCTATCGAGCCATATTTTTGACGTAATTTCGGATATGGCACATTTGTTCGGACGCACCTAGCAAGGTGTCAGGGCATATGATGATTACTTAAAGTTCAAGAACGATGTCATTGGCCACATTGGGTTCTCTAGTTAATAGAATTGCACGACTGGCATGAGGATGCTTGCCCTTGCGAAGGATATCGATCGGTCCTCGTCATGAAAATATATGGGCCTAGCTTCTGCCCTAGCCGAAAAGAATGGGAGAGTGAGCCATTCATACTGAAAAGAGTGATTCATTTTTGAAGTACATACAATTCAGAAGAAAAAGTACCTATGGATGTCTGGGAGCACATGCCTCGTTTCCATGGTCAGATTTGCTACTACAATGGTCAAGGTGTTTGGGCCGGAGAACTTGAGAGAACCACATGCCGCAGACCCAACAATGCTCAAGGCACTTGCAGAATCAAGAAGATTTTCAGGTATGATTGGATCCCTGGATTGCATGTATTGAAAATGGAAGAACTGTCCCATGACCAACAAAGGCAATACTAGGGCCATTGTAAAAAACACTATCATTCGTGAAGCAATTACATCACAAAACCTCTGAATTTGGCACTCCTTTGGCAATGCCAGGATCTCACAATTACATGAACATGTTGTGGTCTACGTGGTGGATGTTTGGACCCCACAAACCTCCCCCAACTTTGCTATTGGTATGTGGATTTCGGACGTCCGAGCCATGCCGCGGACATTTGATGCACGGTGGTGAATGATCAGAATTTCAAGATCTAGACATTTGGGGGCTTTTTGATGAACCGCGTTCGAGTTGCCCTTAAGCCACTGAATTTAGCAAAAGTTTGCTTAACCAACGAACCTTCAACGTGTAAAGCTAGACGTCATCCACTTGCATAGTTGCTTGTCTGTTTGCTAGTACTAGCATTTTCGTAGGTTAGCTGGTGAGCGGCGTCAATCCAGAACCCCATTTATGGAAAAGAGCCCTTTCCAGGGCTAGCTATTTTGTGCAATGTCCCAACTTTGCTACTGGTATGTGGATTTCGGATGTCCAAACCACGTCGCGGACATTTGATGCACGTTGGTGAATGATTAAAATGTTAAGATCTAGCCATTTAGGGGCGTTTTGGTGAACCGTGTTCGAGTCTCCCTAAGAGCATCTACAACCAGACTTTGCAAATCCGGTCCCACAAACGCCTGCGGACGCGCCCGGGCGCATCCACGGATACTGATTGGTCATGCCTCAAATAATGCAATCCACATACAGATACCTCAAATTAGAAACCTCAAGTCCATATTATTACATGCAACATAGCGTTCTTTAAGCAGAGCTCGTCCAGTCGCCGACTACGTTCCCTAGAGTTTTGGCCCGGTCACCAGCAAGGTAGAGTAGGGCATGGGACACGAGCCGGCTCACGGGACTCAAGGCGCAGTCGTCTCCCATGCCCTACTCTTCCTCGTTGGAGCCTAGAACCCGTTGGGTGCCGATGGACGTTAGATCGATGATGGATCCGTCCTAGCACGAGCCGCCGATGTCCACCATGATGCGGTTGCGGCGCCCGGACTGCTGCACCATACAGGGCGCCGGAGAATGCGACTCCGCCTCGCCAACATCCACCGTCGCGAGGGCTGCCGCTGCCGCCTCTCTCACGCCGTGCCATGTTCTCACCGGACGAGGCCCATGGTGTGTCTCTTTGCTCAGCGCGCCAACGGAGGGGTTGCGCGTCCGCCATCGCGTTTGGACGCTAGACAGACTGCACCGCCTCCGGCGAGGCAGCGACGGCACACCTAGCGCCGGATCCATGCGCCATTTGGGCAGACACAACGGATTTGCAACGGATTTCCAACGGAAGGAGTTCGAGCGCTGCCGGGAACGGACCTCCTCCCGGGAGCGGCGGAGTGCAAGCCGGAGTGTCGGACGACCATCTCCTCCTCGGGGCTGTGTGGAATGAGCTCGGGGTCGATGGATTTGGAGGTGAAGGACTCAGATCCGCTGCCCGCCATGCCGGAGACTGACGAAGATCGCCGGAGATGAGCTTGGGTGGCGGAGGGGAGTGGAGTGAAGTGGTGTAAGTGCATCTAGTTTCCCTTGGTGATTTTGGTGTATTGAAGACTTATAGGTAAAGGGACTACTATGTTTGTGAGTGTACACAGGCTCTACAAGTCGATGAGGAGTTTGATATTTACGATGAATGTTGACCCCTAAAAATGTATGTCTTCAGCTGAAGACTTTAGTTCACCTGAAGATTTTGAAAGTGAAGAAATTGGTGTGACCTTGAAGACTTGGATATTCATGTGAGGATTATGAAGCGTGAATACTTTTGTTTTCGTAGTTTCATTTTCTTTCTTGAGTCATAGGAAACACCGTACTGTTAAAGGGGGTCGAGGTAATACTAAGGAAACTGATTTCCATGTGATGCTCATCTCAAAATCCTACACCTACCCAATCCTTTCAACTGAAGCCATTGTAAATCTCATATCAGTTCAGTCAATTTCTTCAGTGACAGAGACGAAGGTCTTCTGGTCTCTGAGGAATTTGTTTTGACTGAGGATTTAGGAAGTCGCCAGTGCGGATTGCCTACACAGTGAGGAACATGATAGCCCTGAGGAATCTGAACCTCAAATATTCGACCGTTGCTGTGCTATGCGCCAGCTATCCAAAAATATCTTCCACCTAACGATCATATCATTGAAGGGCATTTATGTCTTATCATGCCAGGCTACTCCCTAGGCTATAAATAGCCGTCCCCCTTTAACCAATAGCTGGTTGGCTGCTCCGCGAGAAACTGACACTTGTCATTGAGAGCATCCCATCCTCCGAGGACTTTGAGCGAAAATCATCAAGTGAGGAAAACCGAAAACCCACTCCCAAACACCTACAAACCCAAAGTGATTGAGCATCACTGAAGAGATTGTTCCTGTGTGAAACCGACGCTTGTTACTTTTGAGGACTGTGTATCTTCCAGACGGTTAGGCGTCATGGTCTGAGCATCCAAGAGGAATTGCGGATCATCGAGTGACCAAGTCTGTGAAGGTTTGGAAGTCACCTATGAAGACTTACCATGAGTGTTGGGCGAGGTCTGTGTGACTTTAGCTCAAGGAGAATACGGTGAGGACTGTGTGTCCTCGAGTTTAAATACTCAGCCGCTCCAACCAGACGTACAACTGTCACAACAGTTGGAACTGGTCTACCAAATCATTGTCTTCACCAAGCCAACTGGTTCTATTTCCTCAACCCTTCCATTTCGTCATTCATGTGTTGATGAACCTGATCATTACTGTTTGAAGACTTTGACTGAAGACTTTCTCTATTTTCTCAATACAGTTTCTTCAGTCACATAGTCTTCGGCCTGTTTATCCTGTTATCATGCTATCTGTACTCTCTGCTTGTTTTAATTTCATCATGATGACTATGCTATTGCTCTGTTATGCTTATACCTGAGTACTTATTCTGCTGCTAGTGTATCGTTGCTTAGGAATTTCTTTACCTAGAAATTCCTCAGTGTCGAATTTGTAAAAATCGCCTATTCATCCCCCCTCTAGTCGATATAACGCACTTTCAATTGGTATCCGAGCAAGGTACTCCCTTGTTCTGTGTGATTTTTTTTAACCACCTGGAGTTTTAGTTATGTCGACTGCAGGAATGATCAAGGTCTTGGCTGGGTGCCCTACCTTCGATTGGGCGGACTACCCCTACTGGAAGAACAAGATGCGCATGCATCTTGAGGCAATTGATAACAATCTCTAGTATGTTGTGGAAAATGGTGTTTCCTCAGTCACTCCGTCTGTGAATGCTGCTGATGTGAAGAGATTCAAGCAACTTGATTCTCAAGCGAAGAACATCATATGTGGTCATCTGAGCAAAGGACAGTATGGCAGAGTGAGTGCTTTGGAAACTGCTAAGCTGATTTGGGACAGGCCGTCCAAGGTCAACGAAGGAGTCTCTACTCAACGTGACTCCCGAGTTGACGTTCTTCTCAATCTCTTCAACCGCTTCAAAAGACCCGACAATGAAAATGTTCAGCAAACCTTCGATCGCCTCACTAACATCTCAAATGAGCTTAAAGCACTTGGTGCCACTAACATCACCGACCATGAGGTGGTTCCTCATTCGACACTCTTGCATTGATGATTCAAGAGCGAGCTGATTACAAGTCTCTTGATCCCGCTGATATCCTTGAGAGACTAAACACCCATGAGTTCCAGCTTGCTGAGAAGAGGGACCTCTATGGACCGAGCTTTGGAAGATCACATGCGCTGAAGGCCAAGGTAGTCTCTGAATATGAAGGTGAAGATTCTGGTAGCAACCTTGGTGACCCTGAAGAACTGAGCCAGGAGCTAGCAATGCTCGTGAAGAAATTCCAGAAGTTCTCTCGCCGTGGTCGCTTTGGAAAATCTTCAAGGAGTGATGATTCCTCGTCCCATGACTACAAAAAGAGAACTTGCCACAAATGCAAAAAACCTAGTCACTACATGTCTGATTGCCCTCTGTGGGAAAAGGAATCAAAGAAGAATAAGTACAAAGATGATGGTTCTGATGACTCAAAGAAGAAGAAGAAGAAATCTTCAAAGTCCTAATCATTAAAATCTTCAAAGCCTTCATCTCACAAGAAGAGCAGTTCCAAGAAGGCACGGGCATTTATTGGCAAGGAAATGGACTCTGAAGATGAATCTGAGGAAAATGTGGAAGAGGAGGAATCTGAGGAGTCAGACTCTAGTGTGGCGAGCCTAGCCCTCACTACTACTTACGTCAGCAAGTCCATCTTCAACACTAAAGAAAATGACCTCCCCAACTCTGCTGACAAGAGCGTCGATGACTATGCTCCCACCTATTGCTTCATGGCAAAAGGTGCCAATGTACTCAAACATTCCCCCTCTGAATGTAGTGAGGATGAATCTGATGACAATCTCAAACCTAGCTATTCCAAACTGGCTAAAATTGCTGTTAAACAACAACAGGCTTTGGAAAAGATTCAAAATCTTCTAGACAAAAGCGATGACCTGTTGGGTGAGGAATTGAATCAAACTAAGACTTTGACTGATAATCTTCAGAGACTTCAGTCTAGGTTTGACAACCTTCAAAATCATCATAACACTCTCTTATCTGATCATAAGAAACTATCTTATGAATGTCTTCAGAGAAAGCAAGATCTTGAGAAGTTAAAAGTGAGTTATGAAGATCTTTAGAAGGAAAATGATTCATTGCTTGCTCAGCAAATCAGTTCCGCTCAGGAAGAATTTATTCCACCATGTCTGAAATGCATTGAGCGTGAATCTGCTAATTCTTCACCTGAATGTTCAAATGCTTCTCTTGCTGCAAATTCTTCAACTGTCTCCGTGGTCACAAATTCCTGATCTGAGGATACCACAACTATCACTGCGATAATGCAGGGTTGAAGCAATTGTATGTGACAGGCATATACAAAAGCCTCAAAGGGCATCTGACTCTTTGTGATGTGCTCAAAAAGCAGATCTTGAACAGGAACCCTAGAAAAGAGGGTATTGCCTTTGAGAGGAAACTCAATGTTGATGGGACCTACTGGAAACCTGAGCAGTACCCCAAAACCTCATGGGTTGCTGCGAAAGGACCTTCCTTAGATCCATGCACATTGTCCGGCTTTACTTGTGAATCTTCATGTTCCTCTGATGAGTCATTTGACTCCAACTATAAATTGTTCAAGAATCAAAATGGTGAAGTATTTGCTCCATATGTTGGAACTAACTTCAGGAACAGTCCCCCTATGAAGAAAATCTGGGTTCCCAAAAGGTGCCTTAAAAATCTTTAGGTGAATGTCATCATGACACCACCTATGAAGAATAGGAACCCCAGGTCAAATTCTTCATATGGATCAAAATCTTCATATGAACCGAATTCTTCATCTGGATCAAATTCCTCACGTGGATCCAAATCCTCATATGAACATCATCGTGCTAACACTTCTGTTTCGCTAGGAAAGTCTAAAGGCTATGAATATGTGCATTGTTCTTCAAACCATTATGTTCATAAGTCCTCGAAGAATTTCTCTGCTTATTCATATGCTTATCCTAACCCCTCTTCTGTGAAACAAAGTGCACTGGCTTCAATGCCATCTTTTTCTTATGGAGCTCGCATAATGATGAACTCTTTGCCACCCCTCCACATGCGGGTGATGAAGAAAAATAACTGATCTTTCATGCAGGGTCAGGTCTCCAGACGAACTTAATCGTCTAAAGAATTTGCTAGAGACCTGAATATGCTTGAATGGACGCAAGCTAATCATGAAGAAATGAATTACTCATTTCTGTCACACCCTAGCTAGTCATGCATCAGAGTGTGTGCATCATGTTTAAAATTCCATTTAATTTGAATTGGGGATTTGTGAAACCCTCAGAATCATTTCTGAAAATGACCCAAATAAAAATTTCTCCAAAAGGGTCCAAGAAAATGCTCATGTTGCTCTCTGAAAATATTGGACAGAGATAAAAATCAAACCAATATTTTTAAGAGCTCATAGGTATTTATTTTGGGCATTTGGAATTAATGCATAAATATTTGCATTGGAAATATATTAGTTATATATATTAATATATGTCCAAAAATTATGCCACCTGTTGGGGAGCTCTGGAATAATATATCTAGCTCCTGCAAAAATTGGCATAAGGTTATAAAATGATTTAATATTTTATTTAAATCAAAACAAATGTCAGAAATTAGAAAACAAAAATAAATAAAAGGAGGAGCTTACCTGGGCTCCTCCCTGTCCGGCCCAGCCAGCTGGCCGGCCCAGCCAGCAGGCGGCCCAGCCCGCCTTCCTCCTCTGTCGTCTTCGTCCTCGACAGAGGGAGGGGAGTGTGGCCGGCGCGCGCGCGCGCCACCGCGCCACGCCACCTGCTCGCCTGCCTGCCTGCCCCTCCCCTCCTCGTCTCGATGCCCCGGACGACGCCACGCCCTCCCCCCGTTCTCTCTCACTCTCCCTCGGTTCTTCCCCTCCTCTCCCTCGCTCTCTCTCTCACGGCCGAACACCACCATCGCCGCCGTTCGCCATAGCAGCCGTCACCGGCCACCCCTCGCCCCTCCGCTGAGCTCAGGAGCTCCGCCGCGACCCCCTCTTCCTCCCCACCAAGCCAAGCCCCTCGGGAAGCTCTGCATCGCCTCCACGCCATCGTCTTCCTCCTCGGGCTCCGACCACCATCGCCGTCGATTCGCCGTCTCCAGCGCGTCCCCGAGCCCGCTTCGACGCCCACTGCAACCGCGGTGAGCTCCGCCATCGTTTCCCCCTCTTTTCCCCCTCGTTCCCGCACCGTAACCCCGTTTCCCACCATGGCCAAACCTCCGCCGTCGCCGAGCTCGCCGTCGACGCAGCTCCGGTGACCATTTGGTCACCTCGGCGAGTCCAACAAGTCCGTAAGGACCCGTAGAGCCCCTCCAGCGCCTCAGCTCCCTCGCTTGCGAGCAGCAGCGCCGATCCCGATCGCACCCGAACTCCGGCCGCCGCGCACGAGCTCGCCGTCGTCGGTACCGGCCACCTCAGGCACGGCCACCACCACCGTTCGACGCGCGGGAGCAAGGGCTCTCCAACGAGCCCAAGCACGGCCTCGCCCGTGCCCTGTAGCGCGTTTCCGTATCGCGCCGCCGTCTCGGGCCTCGCCGGCGTCATGTCGCCGGTGGGTTTGACCTGTTTGACCTGGGGTTTGACCCCCCAGGGTCACTGACGCGTGGGCCCCGTCGGCCAGGTGGTCAGATTAGTGCTAATCACTGTTAGTTAACCCCCTGACACTGACCAGTGGGCCCCAGCGCCACTAATTCCTAATTAGGATTAAATTAACCCTGTTAAACCCCCCTGTCACTGACGTGTGGACCCCACACGTCAGGTTTGACCCCAGCCAGCCGCAGTTGACCACTGACGTCATGCTGACATCATGCTGGCGCAATATATATATTTCTGGATTTAATTTAAATCAGGAAATTCCAGAATATTATTTAAACTTCAAAAATTCATAACTTTTATTCTGTAACTCCAAATTAGACAAATTATATATGAAAAATGATCAGAAAAATCCAATCTATCCATCTGTACTATTTTCATGCATGACTAAACAAGTTAAATTGATGTTTTAAGCAGAACAAGGAAAAGCACTTTAAAAGGCCATGTTTGAGTTTGAAATTTGAATCTTTGGTTCAAATTTGTTCAAACCCTTCTGGTTTTAGTTGCATTAGCCCAACACACTCATATTGCCATGTTTCATGCATGCATCATATTGTTGCACATTGTTTGGTGATGGTTGTGTATCGGTGTCCTTTGCGACAGGTTCTGCCTCCGAGGAGTACCGTGAATACCCTAACGAAGAACCGTATCAGTGCATCGAACCATCAGGCAAGCAACCAACCATTTGATCATATCGATACAATCCCATGTTCTCGCTCCTGCTCTCTTTTACTGCATTAAGACAACGCGTTTCAAACTGCTGTGTGCTACGGTAGTTGAACCCATTTCCTCTGCATGACCTGTCATTGCCATAGTAACTAGATGAAACCCACTAGCATGTGTAGGAGTTGATTGAGCCATATGTATGTGTTGTTCCTACCTTGCTATGCCTGCTATGCTTAGAGTCGTGTCAGGTCTGGTTCATCTGGGTGATGGCTAGAGTGAAATGATTATGTCGGTAATGAGAGTGGTGTGGTGAACACGATTTGGTAAAGGTATCGATGAGAGGCCATGTAGGAGTACATGGTGGGTTGTTTCATTGAAGCTGACCTTAAGCACTGAGATCTGTATGTGTGATTTAAGATACAACTACTACCATGCATTGGGCCCTGAAATATGACCCCGCTCGACTTCTTATTCACCCTAGCTCTCTGTCCAGGAGTTGCAAGTAGTTTCTGGTGTTTGTAGCCTACTGGAGGCCGTGGACAGCGCTGACCGTAGGGGTGGGCTGTGATGCGGTAGGTACGTGGCCGGGTGTACCGAATACCCGTTAGGTATCTCGGGAACCCTGTTCACATCGTTTGGGGCCGTATGGGAAACCTCGGCCGGACTCCCTGCGGATGGAACCTGGATAGGCGATAAACCTGGACTAGAGGCTTAAGTGTTTAGGTAGGTCGTGGTCTACACCCACGTCGGCTTTCGCTTGAAGTCTGCCGAGCACATGTCGTGTGCAGACGCTAAGTGGTGGAAACATGTATGAAGAAGTACACCCCTGCAGGGTTATCATGATCTATTCGAATAGCCGCGTCCGCGGTAAAGGACTACTTGGTTGCCTATACAGTTCATAGACAAGTAAATGGAAACTACTAAAAGCCTCAAGATAAGTGTGAGTGCCGAGGATGGCTCTTCCGTAGGAAGACGGAGGCGGATCCTCGGTAGTGTATTGAGTTGGTGAGTAGTGGACTCGTGTGCGCAAAACCATTTCAAGTTGAAGTATCGTAGGATAGTCTAGCCAAGAGTCAAAGCTGGCTTGCTGCAATAACTCCACCACCCTTCTTGATAATATGCATGTATGTAGGATCTGATGTAAGTCTTGCTGAGTACCTTTGTACTCATGTTGCTATAATTTACATTTTTACAGAAGACGCTGCAACCCCTTCTGATGGGTTCTATGTAGACATTGACATCAACGAGTAGGCTAAAGGCCCAGGTGGTGACCCTGAGCTTGTGAAGGACCATGTAGTATAGCTAGGCTTTCCAAGCCTCTTTTATTTTACTAGTTGTCTGTACTCAGACAAGTTACTTCCGCTGCTGGTTTGTATGACTGTAGACTTGAATGTTGGGTCGTGAGACCCGTACCTTTGTGTATGTTATGTATGGCTCCCTGAGCCTTAAATAAAGTACTTGTGTCGTAGAGTCATGTTGTGATGCTTCGTTGTATTTGCACATATCGAGCATATTGTGTGTATGATTGAAATGCTTGGTATGTGTGGGATCTGACTACCTAGTTGTTTATCTTTAGTAGCCTCTCTTACCGGGAAATGTCTCCTAGTGTTACCGCTGAGCCATGGTAGCTTGCTACTGCTCTGGAACACTTAGGCTGGCCCGCATGTGTCCTTCTTCGTTCCTGTGTCTGTCCCTTCGGGGAAATGTCACGCTTTGAGTACCGGAGTCCTGTTAGCCCGCTACAGCCCGGTTTACCGGAGTCCTGCTAGCCCAGTGCTACAGCCCGGACCCACTTGCTGATGACCGACACGTTCGAAGCTGGGTCATGGATGCCTGTCCCTGTAAGTCTGTGCCACTTTGGGTTTACGACTAGTCATGTCAGCCCGGGCTCCTTATCATATGGATGCTAGCGACACTATCATATACGTGAGCCAAAAGGCGCAAACGCTCCCGGGCAAAGGTAAGGCGACACCCGTGGGGATTCCGTGCGTGAGGCCGCAAAGTGATATGAGGTGTTACCGGCTAGATCGATGTGACATCAAGTCGGGGTCCTGACAGCGTTGGCATCAGAGCCGGACTGCCTGTAGGTTCTCCAAGCCAAAATGGTCGATGTTGAGTCTAGAAATTCTTTAGTTATATGTAGGGGAATTGTTTGTGGGTTGGAACGTAAGGCTCTTTTTACTCCTTTATCTTATGACATTCTGATCTGAGTCAGTCCATTCTTCCACCGGGGGTTAAGGAATTAGGATCTATTCTCTCTATCAGGATCACGTGTCACTATTCAGTAGTACCTTATAGGTATGATGAATACAAGCCTAGTTCAGTTCTTCTACCATATTATGTTGCTAGGATGGACTCAGAATTTGATATGATGATGTTGAGTGGGTATGAAATCCTTTGTCAAATGTCTCAAAATCCTTCTTGAGCATTTACAGCTGTTATGCTGCCGAAATTTTGCTAGAAATTCTAATGCCTTTGCATTATGATTGTGATTTCAGATGGCCACTCGTGACCTCAATCAAGTGGTTCGCCTGACTCGATGCCTAGATGTACCCGGCCATACTGCCAAGTTGGTCAGGGTAATGACTGAGGCTGGATACCGCTGGTATCCTGAGTACACGGTCGAAGAGCAATTCCGGGACTTTAATCAAAGCCAGTATCTCTGCACTGTCAGGATATTTCCATCTTATCCTGGATCCATCGAGCCCCTTCACTGCTCCTATGGACTCGGGGTTACCATTGAGATGGCTGTGCAGGACGCCGCCTACTCTATGATGACCATCATGCGAGTCAGATCTGGACTATTTCGGGACTCTGATTTCCGGTATATGCCAGGATCACTTCCGGGAGCACAAGGGTATCTCCAGGCTATCTATGCTGACCCCACCCAGGAGGATTCACGGACTCGCACCACTGCTGAGATGCTCGAGGATAAGGACCGTGAAAATCGGGCCTTGAGGTTAGAGCTCTTCAATACCCGTGCTGACCACTGGGCCACATTGACTCGGTTTGCACCGGCGGTGCAAGCTGGATATTCAGATATGCGCGATCTCTATCCTGTGAGATCTGCTCTGCCAGACGTGATGGGTTGGCGTGATGTAGGAGGCATCACCCCACCTCGCGGTCCCCGCAGGCCACCGTCTGTTGGTCCAAGACCTCATCCTAGCCCCTATGGTCCACAAGCTCCGCGAGATCGTCTGTTTCCGGATGATCATGTTGAGCTTCCAGGCTATGGAGGTGACTTCTACGAAGACTACTACGGATCAGTCTGAGCTAGTGGTAGTATCGCTAGTTTGCTCTAGCTGTGTCGTCTATCGTCCCGCGTGATCGTGGGATATGACCTAGTTTGTACTCTTTCCGGAGGTGTAGAAAAATAATGTATAGGAGCTTGGAATGCCTCCGATGAGATGTAATCCTCTTTTCACCGTAATAGTACTTTGTTTGGTCTTGTACTAAACCCTGTATGGTGTGTATGACGATGGAATAAAGAAGCAGTTTCTGTATCTACCATGTCATACGGATGATCATCTTGCATTTCGAGTTATTCCTTACATTCCATATCCTATGTCAGAATTTTATCATCCTGACTAAATCATTGTCTTGTTTACCTAGGATGGTCAACACGCGCGCTAACCCTGCTCCTCAAGAGCAGGCCGAAGGCAGTGAAGTCAGGGATGCAAATCTGCCTCATCCTCCTTCCCTAGCCGAGGTTATGATGGAAGCTGAGAGAAACAAGCGGGAGACCAACCGTTTGTTGGAGCGTATTGAACAGAACACAGCACACCATCAGAGGACTAACGTGGTGTCACTCAGTGATTTTATCAAATTACATCCACCCACGTTCCACCACTCCGTCGAGCCTCTCGACGCTGATGACTGGCTTCGCAGTATCGCTCACAAACTGCGTTCCACGCTGGTAGCGGAGGCTGACAAGGTCACCTTTGCTGCATATCATCTTGAAGGCCCCGCCAGTCTATGGTGGGAGAATTATGGAGCTATGCGCCCAGCGGGCCATGTCACTACTTGGGCTGAATTCAGTGAGGCTTTCCGTGAACATCACATTCCGGAGGGTCTCATGGACCGTAAACGTGAGGAATTTTGCAGTTTCACCCAAGGCCGACTTTCTGTCGATGTTTACAGCAGGGAGTTTGGTAATCTCGCACGATATGCAACTGAGGAAGTGTCTACTGACGCCAAGAAGCAAGCAAGGTTCCGTAAGGGACTTAGTCCTGAGCTTCGCCGTGACCTCCGTCTGCATGAGTGCACATCCTTTCAGAAACTTGTCAACAAGGCCATCAGTGCTGAAACTGGTCAGACTGATTATGACGCAACACGCAAGCATGGCCGTGACATGGGTTCCTCATCCGGTGATGGTCCTCAGAAGCGCCGCGTGTGGGTGCCCAACACCGCCCTGCCACCCAGGTTCACACCGAGGCCATCTTTCCAGGCGCCTCGCCCTGTTCAACAGTCTGCACCGGCCAAGCCTTATGGGGGTCCAACCAACAATACTCCTCCACGTACCAGTTCCGTGACTTGTTTCAAGTGTGGGGAATCTGGCCACTATATGCGTGAGTGTCCCCAGACCAACCCCAACCAGTCTGCTAAAGCTGTTGGCCGTGGCAAGCCGACAGGGAAAGTGTTCCACGCCAAGCCGGTCACCGCTTCACGTGGCCATGTCAACTGTATCTCTGCCGAAGAAGCTCAAGAGGATCCCAACGTCGTTCTCGGTACGCTTCTTGTTAATTGCCAGCCGGCATCTGTTCTTTTTGATACAGGAGCCTCTCATTCATTTATATCCGAGAACTATGCTCGTTTGCATAACACTGCATTCTGTGACATGCCATCCACTATGGAAATTTCTACTCCCGGGTCTAGATGGCAGACCTCTAGGGTAAGTTATGGAAATGAAATCCAAGTCGACAGACTTGTTTTTCTTGCATCTTTGATAGCTCTCAAATCTTCAGATATCAATATCATTCTGGGTATGGACTGGATGTCAGCTCATCAAGCCAAAATTGATTGCTTCTCTAGGACTGTTCAACTCACCCATCCTTCGGGGAAGATAGTCAATGTCTTGACCCGAATAGCCAAGCGACAGTTATTTTCTCTTAACGCCAGCCCTTTGCCAGACCTTGAGGACATTCCGGTAGTCCGTGACTTCCCGGATGTCTTTCCAGAGGAATTGCCAGGTGTTCCACCTGACAGGGATGTTGAGTTCGTAATAGACCTTGTTCCAGGAACCGTTCCGATTGCTAGAAGGCCTTATAAGATGGCACCCCTAGAACTAGCCGAGCTTAAGAAACAACTCGATGAGTCCTTGAAAAAGGGTTTCATCCGACCTAGCTCATCTCCGTGGGCTTGCCCCGTCCTATTCGTCAAGAAGAAGGATGGTACGGACCGGATGGTTGTAGATTACCGACCTGTCAATTTGGTCACAATCAAGAACAAATATCCACTTCCCAGGATCAACGACCTGTATGATCAGCTCGCTGGATCCTCAGTCTTCTCCAAGATGGATTTGAGGTTGGGCTACCATCAAATCAAAATCAGAAACGGGGACATTCCTAAAACGGCCTTTGTTACTCGTTATGGCCAATACGAGTACACCGTCATGTCCTTCGGATTAACCAACGCTCCAGCCACCTTTTCTCGGTTAATGAACTCAATCTTCATGGAGTATTTGGATAAATTCGTCGTGGTTTACCTCGATGATATACTCATCTACTCCAAGAACGAGGAAGAACATGCCGAACATCTAAGGCTAGTGTTGAAGAAACTTCGAGAGCATCGCCTTTATGCCAAATTTTCTAAATGTGAATTCTGGCTGTCAGAAGTGACCTATCTGGGTCATGTAATATCTGGTAAAGGTACTGCTGTTAACCCTGAGCGAGTTCAAGCCGTCCTTAATTGGACTCCACCTGAATCGGTCAAGCAAGTTCGGAGTTTTCTGGGCTTAGCGAGCTATTGTCGTCGCTTTGTCGAGAACTTCTCCAAGGTTGCTAAACCTCTAACCGAACTCCTCAAGAAAGATAAGAAGTTCGAGTGGACTCCACAATGTGAGCACAGCTTTCAGGAACTGAAAAGACGCCTGACTTCTGCTCCCGTACTGGTACCGCCAGACTTCTCCAAGGACTTTGTTATCTACTGCGACGCCTCGCGACAAGGACTAGGTTGCATTCTCATGCAAGATCGACACGTAATTGCCTACGCTTCACGGCAATTGCACCCACATGAGGAGAATTATCCTACTCATGATCTAGAGCTTGCAGCCGTAGTCTATGCACTTAAGACCTGGCGACATTACCTCCTCGGTAACCGTTGCGAAATATTCACTGATCACCAAAGTCTGAAGTACATTTTCACCCAACCGGATCTGAATCTCAGGCAAAGACGTTGGGTTGAGTTGATCACAGACTTCGACTTAGGAATAACCTACACCCCAGGGAAAGCCAACGTCATGGCTGATGCGCTAAGTCGTAAATCTTATTGTAACAACCTGGTGTTACAACAAAGTCAACGGCTTCTCCATGAGGAATTTCGGAAGCTTAACCTTCACATTGTTCCTCAAGGTTTTCTTTCCACCTTGGTAGCAAAACCTACTCTTACGGATCAAATCATCGCTGCCCAAAAGCGAGATAAGGGAATATCTAAAATCAAAGAGAACATTGCTAGCGGAGGTGCTAGTTGTTTCTCCACAAATGATCATGGTGTGGTGTACTTTGAGAACCGTCTAGTGGTTCCCAAGAACCAGCATCTACGGCAGTTGATCCTTAAGGAGGCTCATGAATCTCCTCTCACCATTCATCCCGGTAGTACTAAGATGTATCAGGACCTACGCCAGAGGTTCTGGTGGACTAGGATGAAGAGAGAAATTGCTCAGTATATTGCTAATTGCGACGTCTGTCGTCGTGTAAAAGCAGAGCATCAACGGCCTGCTGGCACCCTTCAACCCTTAGCTATTCCTGAATGGAAATGGGATAAAATTGGTATGGATTTCATTACCGGTTTTCCCAGGACCAAGAGAGGGAATAATGCTATTTTCGTCATGGTCGATCGTCTTTCCAAAGTAGCCCATTTCTTACCTGTTCGTGAGAGTATAACCGCTAGCCAGCTGGCATACTTATACATCTCCCGAATAGTGTCCCTCCATGGTGTTCCTTTGGAAATCAACTCGGATCGAGGAAGTCTTTTCACCTCTCGATTTTGGGAAAGTTTCCAAAATGCTATGGGAACCCGTCTCTCCTTTAGCACCGCCTTCCACCCCCAGTCGAGTGGTCAAGTGGAACGCGTCAACCAGATTCTAGAGGACATGCTTCGAGCCTCTGTTATCTCATTCGGGATGGACTGGGAGAAGTGCCTTCCATTTGCCGAATTCGCTTACAACAACAGCTATCAATCTAGCTTGGGTAAAGCCCCTTTTGAAGTTCTCTATGGACGACGGTGTCAAACACCCCTTAACTGGTCAGAGACCGGGGAAAGACAATTCTTTGGCCCGGATATGATTCAGGAAGCAGAAGAACAAGTTCGTATCGTTCGTGAAAAGTTGAAAACAGCCCAATCTCGTCAAAAGAGTCAATATGACCGAAAACATAAGGCTATGACTTTCGAGGTTGACGAGAAGGCTTATCTTTGGGTCACCCCTCTGAAGGGAACCCATCGTTTCGGTATCAAAGGCAAATTGGCTCCTCGTTACATTGGACCTTTTCGCATTCTCGCCAAACGAGGAGAAGTTGCCTACCAGTTGGAACTACCTCCGCACCTCTCCAGAGTCCGCGATGTCTTCCACGTTTCTCAACTCAGGCGTTGCTTCTCGGATCCTATCCGTGGAGTGGACCACGAAACGCTTGATCTCCAAGATAATCTTACATATCGAGAGTACCCCATTCGTATCCTCGATCAGGCCGAACGTACCACCCGACGTCATAATATCAAGTTTCTCAAAGTTCAATGGTCGCACCATTCTGAGGATGAAGCAACTTGGGAAAGGGAGGATCGTCTTCGACTTGAGTATCCCGCCTTCTTCCCGGAGGAACCCAAATCTCGGGACGAGATTCTTTTGAGTGGGGGTGAGTTGTCACACCCTAGCTAGTCATGCATCAGAGTGTGTGCATCATGTTTAAAATTCCATTTAATTTGAATTGGGGATTTGTGAAACCCTCAGAATCATTTCTGAAAATGACCCAAATAAAAATTTCCCCAAAAGGGTCCAAGAAAATGCTCATGTTGCTCTCTGAAAATATTGGACAGAGATAAAAATCAAACCAATATTTTTAAGAGCTCATAGGTATTTATTTTGGGCATTTGGAATTAATGCATAAATATTTGCATTGGAAATATATTAGTTATATATATTAATATATGTCCAAAAATTATGCCACCTGTTGGGGAGCTCTGGAATAATATATCTAGCTCCTGCAAAAATTGGCATAAGGTTATAAAATGATTTAATATTTTATTTAAATCAAAACAAATGTCAGAAATTAGAAAACAAAAATAAATAAAAGGAGGAGCTTACCTGGGCTCCTCCCTGTCCGGCCCAGCCAGCTGGCCGGCCCAGCCAGCAGGCGGCCCAGCCCGCCTCCCTCCCCTGTCGTCTTCGTCCTCGACAGAGGGAGGGGAGTGTGGCCGGCGCGCGCGCGCGCCACCGCGCCACGCCACCTGCTCGCCTGCCTGCCTGCCCCTCCCCTCCTCGTCTCGATGCCCCGGACGACGCCACGCCCTCCCCCCGTTCTCTCTCACTCTCCCTCGGTTCTTCCCCTCCTCTCCCTCGCTCTCTCTCTCACGGCCGAACACCACCATCGCCGCCGTTCGCCATAGCAGCCGTCACCGGCCACCCCTCGCCCCTCCGCTGAGCTCAGGAGCTCCGCCGCGACCCCCTCTTCCTCCCCACCAAGCCAAGCCCCTCGGGAAGCTCTGCATCGCCTCCACGCCATCGTCTTCCTCCTCGGGCTCCGACCACCATCGCCGTCGATTCGCCGTCTCCAGCGCGTCCCCGAGCCCGTTTCGACGCCCACTGCAACCGCGGTGAGCTCCGCCACCGTTTCCCCCTCTTTTCCCCCTCGTTCCCGCACCGTAACCCCGTTTCCCACCACGGCCGAACCTCCGCCGTCGCCGAGCTCGCCGTCGACGCAGCTCCGGTGACCATTTGGTCACCCCGGCGAGTCCAGCAAGTCCGTAAGGACCCGTAGAGCCCCTCCAGCGCCTCAGCTCCCTCGCTTGCGAGCAGCACCGCCGATCCTGACCGCACCCGAACTCCGGCCGCCGCTCACGAGCTTGCCGTCGTCGGTACCGGCCACCTCAGGCACGGCCACCACCACCGTTCGACGCGCGGGAGCAAGGGCTCTCCAACGAGCCCAAGCACGGCCTCGCCCGTGCCCTGTAGCGCGTTTCCGTATCGCGCCGCCGTCTCGGGCCTCGCCGGCGTCATGTCGTCGGTGGGTTTGACCTGTTTGACCTGGGGTTTGACCCCCCCAGGGTCACTGACGCGTGGGCCCCGTCGGCCAGGTGGTCAGATTAGTGCTAATCATTGTTAGTTAACCCCCTGACACTGACCAGTGGGCCCCAGCGCCACTAATTCCTAATTAGGATTAAATTAACCCTGTTAAACCCCCCTGTCACTGACGTGTGGACCCCACACGTCAGGTTTGACCCCAGCCAGCCACAGTTGACCACTGACGTCATGCTGACGTCATGCTGGCGCAATATATATATTTCTGGATTTAATTTAAATCAGGAAATTCCAGAATATTATTTAAACTTCAAAAATTCATAACTTTTATTCTGTAACTCCAAATTAGACAAATTATATATGAAAAATGATCAGAAAAATCCAATCTATCCATCTGTACTATTTTCATGCATGACTAAACAAGTTAAATTGATGTTTTAAGCAGAACAAGGAAAAGCACTTTAAAAGGCCATGTTTGAGTTTGAAATTTGAATCTTTGATTCAAATTTGTTCAAACCCTTCTAGTTTTAGTTGCATTAGCCCAACACACTCATATTGCCATGTTTCATGCATGCATCATATTGTTGCACATTGTTTGGTGATGGTTGTGTATCGGTGTCCTTTGCGACAGGTTCTGCCTCCGAGGAGTACCGTGAATACCCTAACGAAGAACCGTATCAGTGCATCGAACCATCAGGCAAGCAACCAACCATTTGATCATATCGATACAATCCCATGTTCTCGCTCCTGCTCTCTTTTACTGCATTAAGACAACGCGTTTCAAACTGCTGTGTGCTACGGTAGTTGAACCCATTTCCTCTGCATGACCTGTCATTGCCACAGTAACTAGATGAAACCCACTAGCATGTGCAGGAGTTGATTGAGCCATATGTATGTGTTGTTCCTACCTTGCTATGCCTGCTATGCTTAGAGTCGTGTCAGGTCTGGTTCATCTGGGTGATGGCTAGAGTGAAATGATTATGTCGGTAATGAGAGTGGTGTGGTGAACACGATTTGGTAAAGGTATCGATGAGAGGCCATGTAGGAGTACATGGTGGGTTGTTTCATTGAAGCCGACCTTAAGCACTGAGATCTGTATGTGTGATTTAAGATACAACTACTACCATGCATTGGGCCCTGAAATATGACCCCGCTCGACTTCTTATTCACCCTAGCTCTCTGTCCAGGAGTTGCAAGTAGTTTCTGGTGTTTGTAGCCTACTGGAGGCCGTGGACAGCGCTGACCGTAGGGGTGGGCTGTGATGCGGTAGGTACGTGGCCGGGTGTACCGAATACCCGTTAGGTATCTCGGGAACCCTGTTCACATCGTTTGGGGCCGTATGGGAAACCTCGGCCGGACTCCCTGCGGATGGAACCTGGATAGGCGATAAACCTGGACTAGAGGCTTAAGTGTTTAGGTAGGTCGTGGTCTACACCCACGTCGGCTTTCGCTTGAAGTCTGCCGAGCACATGTCGTGTGCAGACGCTAAGTGGTGGAAACATGTATGAAGAAGTACACCCCTGCAGGGTTATCATGATCTATTCGAATAGCCGCGTCCGCGGTAAAGGACTACTTGGTTGCCTATACAGTTCATAGACAAGTAAATGGAAACTACTAAAAGCCTCAAGATAAGTGTGAGTGCCGAGGATGGCTCTTCCGTAGGAAGACGGAGGCGGATCCTTGGTAGTGTATTGAGTTGGTGAGTAGTGGACTCGTGTGCGCAAAACCATTTCAAGTTGAAGTATCGTAGGATAGTCTAGCCAAGAGTCAAAGCTGGCTTGCTGCAATAACTCCACCACCCTTCTTGATAATATGCATGTATGTAGGATCTGATGTAAGTCTTGCTGAGTACCTTTGTACTCATGTTGCTATAATTTACATTTTTACAGAAGACGCTGCAACCCCTTCTGATGGGTTCTATGTAGACATTGACATCAACGAGTAGGCTAAAGGCCCAGGTGGTGACCCTGAGCTTGTGAAGGACCATGTAGTATAGCTAGGCTTTCCAAGCCTCTTTTATTTTACTAGTTGTCTGTACTCAGACAAGTTACTTCCGCTGCTGGTTTGTATGACTGTATGACTTGAATGTTGGGTCGTGAGACCCGTACCTTTGTGTATGTTATGTATGGCTCCCTGAGCCTTAAATAAAGTACTTGTGTCGTAGAGTCATGTTGTGATGCTTCGTTGTATTTGCACATATCGAGCATATTGTGTGTATGATTGAAATGCTTGGTATGTGTGGGATCTGACTACCTAGTTGTTTATCTTTAGTAGCCTCTCTTACCGGGAAATGTCTCCTAGTGTTACCGCTGAGCCATGGTAGCTTGCTACTGCTTTGGAACACTTAGGCTGGCCGGCATGTGTCCTTCTTCGTTCCTGTGTCTGTCCCTTCGGGGAAATGTCACGCTTTGAGTACCGGAGTCCTGTTAGCCCGCTACAGCCCGGTTTACCGGAGTCCTGCTGGCCCAGTGCTACAGCCCGGACCCACTTGCTGATGACCGACACGTTCGAAGCTGGGTCATGGATGCCTGTCCCTGTAAGTCTGTGCCACTTTGGGTTTACGACTAGTCATGTCAGCCCGGGCTCCTTATCATATGGATGCTAGCGACACTATCATATACGTGAGCCAAAAGGCGCAAACGGTCCCGGGCAAAGGTAAGGCGACACCCGTGGGGATTCCGTGCGTGAGGCCGCAAAGTGATATGAGGTGTTACCGGCTAGATCGATGTGACATCGAGTCGGGGTCCTGACAATTTCTCACATTCCCATGTTGCTATATCTATTACTATTGATGAAATTGATATCATATTCTTCATTGATGAAGTATATGGGTTCGTAAGTTGCACTAATTCTTCTGCAGGATGAACAACCCAAAGCTACTGAGTGGGTCCTCGATAGTGGATGTACAAATCACATGACTGGTGACAGGAACTTATTGATGGACACTGCTTTATCTCCATCTCATCTGAAGCATATCACCTACGCTGAAAAAGGCAAAAGCAAGGTATTGGGTCTAGGTAGGGTTGCTATCTCAAAGGATAGACACATGGACAAAGTCATGCTTGTCGAGTCCTTAGGATTCAACCTCATGTTTGTATCAATGCTTTGTGATCTTGATATGGTTGTCATCTTGGCAAATATCATTGCATTGTGCTAATGGAATCTGAGAATTCCAAAGTCTTCGAAGACTTTAGGAGAGGAGACTTGTATATTGTTGATTTCTCTGCAGGACCACAGCCTGCCACATGTCTACTTGCAAAAGCTTCAGAAGGCTGGTTATGGCATCGACGACTTGGTCATGCTGGGATGAGGAACTTGCATACACTCGTGAAGAAGAAGCACGTCATTGGCATTGAGGGTGTCAAATTCTTCAAAGATCAGCTTTGTGGGGCTTGTGAGGCTGGAAAGATCACCAGAGCCAAGCATCCCTCGAAGACTATCATGACCGCTTCTCGTCCCTTTGAATTACTTCACATGGATCTCTTCGGTCCTACTCATCATGCCACGTTCACTAATTCTTGATCATTATATGGCTTTGTCATTGTTGATGACTATTCTTGTTACACCTGGGTGCATATCATCACTTACAAAAATGAAGTGCAGGAAGTCTTCAAACGATTTTCCTCAAGAGCATATACGAACTTCGGTGTGAAGACCAAGCATATCAGGAGTGATAATCGAACCGAGTTCAAGAACACTGGTCTCAATGAATATCTTGATATACTTGGTATTACTCACGAGTTATCTGCTCCCTATACTCCTCAACATAATGGCGTCGTGGAGAGCAAGAACACAACTCTTGTTGAGATGGTCGCACTATGCTTGATGAATACAAGACTCCACTGCGTTTTTGGCCAGATACTATTGATAATGCATGCCACATCATCAAGAAGGTATATATTCACAAATTCTTCAAAAAGACCTCATATGAACTCTTCACTGACAAGAAACCCAATGTAAGTTATTTCAAGGTCTTCGGTGCTAAATGCTGGATTAGAGATCCTCACCACCACTCTAAATTTGCACCAAAAGCACATGAGGGTTTTATGCTTGGTTATGGAAAGGACCCGCACACCTACAGAGTCTTCAACACCTATAATCACAAGGTTGTTATAACTGTAGATGTGCGGTTCGATGAAACTAATGGCTCGCAAAGAGAGCACCTACCTCCTGTGCTAGATGAAATGTCACCTGAGGAATCCATCAAGTTCAAGGCTACTGAGGATGTCATCACTACTGAAGAAGTCATTCCGGATCATGAAGAAAATCATGCTGGTGCTTGCTACGTCTTGAGCTTGCGTTGGTTTTCCTTGAAGAGGAAAGGGTGATGCAGCAATAGTAGCGTAAGTATTTCCCTTAGTTTTTGAGAACCAAGGTATCAATCTAGTAGGAGGCTCCTCAAAAGTCCCACGCACCTAGACAAACAAACAAAGAACTCGCAACCAACGCAATAAAGGGGTTGTCAATCCCTTCACGGCCACTTGCGAAGTGAGATCTGATAGAGATAGTATGATAAGATAAATATATTTTTGGTATTTTATGATATAGATTGGAAAAGTAAAGATGCAAATAAAAGTAGATTGAAAGCTTATATAATAAAGGGTAGACCCGGGGGCCATAGGTTTCACTAGTGGCTTCTCTCAAGATAGCATAAGTATTACGGTGGGTGAACAAATTACTGTCGAGCAATTGATAGAAAAGTGAAAAATTATGAGATTATCTAGGCATGATAATGTATATAGGCATCACGTCTGTGACAAGTAGACCGACTCCTGCCTGCATCTACTACTATTACTCCACACATCGACCGCTATCCAACATGCATCTAGAGTATTAAGTTCATAAGAATAGAGTAACACATTAAGAAAGATGACATGATGTAGAGGGATAAACTCATGCAATATGATATAAACCCCATCTTTTTATCCTCGATGGCAACAATACAATACGTGCCTTGCTGCCCCTGCTGTCACTGGGAAAGGACACCGTAAGATTGAACCCAAAGCTAAGCACTTCTCCTATTGCAAGATCAATCTAGTAGGCCAAACCAAACTGATAATTCAAAGAGACTTGCAAAGATAACTCAATCATAAATAAAAGAATTCAGAGAAGATTCAAATATTTCTCATAGATAAACTTGATCATAAACCCACAATTCATCGGATCTCGACAAACACACCACAAAAAGAGTTACATCAAATAGATCTCCACAAGAGAGGGGGAGAACATGGTATTGAGATCCAAAAAGAGAGAAGAAGCCATCTAGCTAATAACTATGGACCCAAAGGTTTGTGGTAAACTACTCACAACTCATCGGAGGGGCTATGGTGTTGATGTATAAGCCCTCCATGGTCGATTCCCTCTCCGGCGGAGCACCGACGAAGGCTCCAAGATGGGATATCGCGGATACAAAAGGTTACAGCGGTAAAAATTGTGTTTCGTTGGCTCCCTGGATGTTTTCGGGTTACGTGGGTATATATAGGAGGAAGAAGTACGTCGGTGGCCGCCCGAGGGGCCCACGAGACAGGGGGCGCACCCTATAGGGGTGGGCGTGCCCTCCACCCTCGTGGCCGCCTCGGCTGCTTCTTGGCTTGCACTCCAAGTCCTCTGGATCACGTTTGTTCCAAAAATCACGCTCCCGAAGGTTTCATTTCGTTTGGACTCCATTTGAATTCCTTTTCTTCGAAATACTGAAATAGGCAAAAAAAAACAGCAATACGGGCTGGGCCTCCAGTTAGTAGGTTAGTCCCAAAAATGATATAAATGTGTAAAATAAAGCCCATAAATATCCAAAACGGGTAATATAATAGCATGGAACAATCAAAAATTATAGATATGTTGGAGATGTATCAGTGCTACTGAAGAAAATGGCCCTAAAGAAATTGCTGGGCCTAATCAAAGTCGTCAACCTGCTCATCCTCGTGTTGCAAACGAAGTGTAGATTGATAGAATTATCAACAACATCAATGCACTAGGTCCTCTCACGTGCTCAAAAGCTTCACATTTGTCTAACTTTTGTAGGCATTTTGCATTTGTATCTATCACAGAGCCACCAAAGTTGATGAAGCATTCATTAAATCTGAGTGGATTCAAGCTATGCAAGATGAATTGCATCAATTCGAGCTCAACAATGTGTGGGAGCTTGTCAAGCGACCAGACCCACGCAAGCACAACGTCATCGGCACCAAATGGATCTACCACAACAAACAAGATGAAAATGGCCTTATGGTGAGGAATAAGGCTCGTCTTGTAGCTTAAGGCTACACACAGGTTGAAGGAATTGATTTCGATGAAACTTTTGCACCTGTTGCTAGACTTGAAGCTATTCGCATATTGCTTGCTTATGCTAACCATCATAATATCATCTTACATCAAATGGATGTGAAAAGTGCATTCCTCAATGGTAATCTTGAGGAAGAAGTATATGTTGCTCAACCACCAGGTTTTGAGGATCCAAAATTTCCATACCACGTCTACAAACTCAACAAGGCCCTCTATGGCCTCAAGCAAGCACCTCGGGCATGTGACGAATTTGCCTATATGATGAGTGAGGAATATCAAATGTTTGATGGGAGAGTTGAAATTCTTCTTAGGTCTTCAAATTCGTCAACAACACAATGACATATCCATATCCCAGGAGAAATACCTCAAGGATGTGTTGAGGAAATTCGGCATGCAAGATTGCAAAGGCGTCAAAATCCCTATGCCCACAAATGGCCATCTATGCGCCGATGAAAATGGTAAAGACTTTGATCAAAAGGTATACCGCTCCATGATCGGCTCTTTATTGTATCTATGTGCATCTAGGCCGGATATTATGCTTAGTGTTTGCATGTGTGCCCGATTTCAAGCAACACCGAAGGAATCACGCCATAAGGTTGTGAAGCATATTCTTCAATATCTAGCTCACACTCCAACACTTGGATTACGGTATCCCAAGGGCTCTTATTTTGATATCATTGGATATTTTGACTCTGACTATGTTGGTGATCGGGTGGACCGCAAGTCAACATCAGGCACATGTCATTTTCTCGGACGATCCTTGGTATGTTGGTCCTCGAAGAAGCAGAACTGCATATCACTCTCTACTACTGATGTTGAGTACATTTCTGCTGGATCTTGCTGTGCTCAATTTCTAGGGATGAAGCAAACCCTCAAGGACTATGGCATCAATGTAAAGAATGTGCCACTCTACTGCGACAATGAGAGTGTTGTCAAGATTGCTCACAACCCAGTTCAGCACTCGAAGACAAAGCACATCCAGATTCGTCATCATTTTCTTCATGACCATGTGTTGAAGGGCGACATCTCCATCAACCACGTGAATACTGAAGATCAGCTGACCGATATCTTCACAAAGCCCTTGGATGAGAAGAGATTTAGCAAATTTGATGACTTAGATGTGCAACACATGAAGTAACGTTTTTCTTCAATCAATGAAGACTAACCCTCTAAGTGTGAAGAAATTAATGAAGAATTTGATTTTCAGAACACTACTACAATTGTACGTGGTGTCTGAAATCATCATTCTTATATGGTGGGTTACGCCGCCAACCAAAGTTGAAAATCTTCAATTTGAACTTTGCAATTTCCTCAGTCTTTCCGTTGTTGCTCTTCATTGCTATATATATATATATATATATATATATATATATATATATATATTTGAGTTTTTTATGTCCTCTACAACATTCACTTATAGCTAATTCTTTAAGTTACCTTTTCAACTAAGTGAATGTGATCGGACCCGTTCCCCCTCTATGCTAAACCCAACCCAGTCTGTTCACAAATTCTTCATGTGCGTTCTATTTGAAACCCGTTCAAAATCTTCACTGTGTCCTTGACAGCTGAAGAATTTGCGAACGAAACGTTAAAACTTTCATATCTAATTTTTCGGCTTTTGCCGCTCAAATCCTTCCGCATCCCACGACTGGATTAAACAACTCACCCACGATCTCACATGATATCCACCTCTCTGTACGTGGCTGACACATGTCGCTAGGATGGCAAGGGTCAGGGGCACGTTCATCCAAATTCTTTGGATGAACAGTTTTTCACTTCCTTATAAATACCCCTCCCCTTGCATCTCAGTCCATTTACTCTGCTCGACCTCTTCCTCTCTCACTCGAGCTCTCTGACCTAGCACCGCCGCTAATCTCCATCGTCGCCGGTGAGGAAGAGCTGAGCTGCCTCGACCTCGTTGCCATCGTACTCGCGCAAGGCGCGGAAATATTGACCTCCGTCGCCGCTGTAGCTGTCTTCCTCCGTCAAGTTAGGGCGTGGAAGATCTGAATGGACGAGCTTCTCCAATTCATATCTCTGTTCGTCGTGTTCTTTGTCAAGGGTAAATAAAACTCGTTTTTACTGCCCTTGTTGATTCTGATGATTTACACGAAATCTTCAAAGGGTGTTTATTCTTCAATCTTCACATTCTTAAACACCACAGTTGCATCTGTTGTTGATCTTTCTCTCTAAGATGTACTTTTCTTCAAGATTCCTCAATTGTGTGGATTTCCAATCTATACAACTCTAGAACCTAAGACAAGAACTCTTAGTGAAATTCTTCAAGACTCCCTGGTCAAATTCCTCAAACTTGATTCCTTTTAAAAACAAATTCTGAGAACGCATATGACCTCTTCAAATTCTTCGCACCTATACTCTGTTCACAGGTATAAATGTCTGTTGCTGAATCACTAGGTTCTCATCAACTTAACTCATTTGCAGCGTTCCTCAAAGAAAAACTATATACTTCCTCAGAGACATCTATTGTTCAGAATCCTCAGCTGAAGAAAATGGCTGAAGAAAAGCGTCCTCAGAAGGGAGGCAAGAGGCCTGAGACAAACACAGTGTTCGAAATCCCTGAAGATATCTATGAAGATTACTGCACTCCTGATGAGGCCACTCATGGCAAGGAGAATAAAAATAAGCGCAAAGTGCACATTCAGCAGATTAAACAAAGATGGGCACGTGAATGGAGGGATTACCGCTATGTAACTCCCAAGTACATGAAGAAATTCGCAGTAAATCCTCCATGCCCAAGACCTCCACTAGCACCAGGCCAAGAAGCCAATCCCTCAAGCATCAGAAGAGGTGAGGAATTTCCAAAAAGAATGGGCCAAGCGCCAAAGGAAATTGGCTAAAGTAGCAAAGGAGGCAGTTGTCGGTGTCAAAACCGGCGGATCTCGGGTAGAGGGTCCCGATCTGTGCGTGTAGGCTGATGGTAATAGGAAGCATGGGACACAGATGTTTACCCAGGTTCGGGCCCTCTCGATGGAGGTAAAACTCTACTTCCTGCTTGATTAATATTGAAGATATGGGTAGTACAAGAGTAGATCTACCACGAGATCGTAGAGGCTAAACCCTAAGAGCTAGCCTATGATGGTATGATTGTAAATGTGATCGGTCTTCTAAGGACCATCCTCTCCGGTTTATATAGACACGGGAGAGGGCTAGGGTTTACATGGAGTCAGTTACAAGGAAGGAAACACAATATCCGGATCGCCAAGCTTGCCTTCCACGCCAAGGAGAGTCCCATCCGGACAAGGGCCGAAGTCTTGAGTCTTGTATCTTCACGCTTCAATAGTCCGGACGATGTATATAGTCCGGCTGTCCGGATACCCCCTAATCCAGGACTCCTCAGTAGCCCCTGAACCAGGCTTCAAGGACGATGAGTCCGGCGTGTAGTCTTGTCTTCGGCATTGCAGGGCGGGTTCCTTCTCCGAGTACTCCAAGATAATCGTCGAACACTTAGACCGTGTCCGGATCCACAAAATAATTTTCACATACCGCTGTAGAGAGAATGATATTTCACAAATGCAATCTACTGACCACTTTTTAGACAACGCGACGTGTCATTTCGGTAGGGTCATTATTCGAACTATTTTCCTACAACCAGCCACAACGCATATTGTGATGCGTTTTCTTTGACACGTCTTGTCAAAGCAGAGATCATGTCCCCTTATCGCGGGATTCTCATTAATACGGGTATGGGTAATCCCACCACGCCATCAATAGTGGCGCTTGGGAAGCAAACGATTCCCAACGGGCAAGTGGGGAGACGCACCGCTTTCGTCGCCTCTATAAAGGGATAAGATTCCCTCATTTTTACCCACGCCTTCTTTCTCCCTTGCCCAATCTTGCCCCCTCGAGCTTCAGCGCCCAAGATCAAGTCTTCTCCGCACAGCTAAACATGTCCGAAGCAGGTGGGTGGCTTCCACTGTCATGGAGAAGCATATCGCAAATCTTCGGGCGGCCGGATACTTGGCCACAGACATAGCGCACCGGCTACCGGACGCCGGGTAGGTCATTCCGACCCCAGGACCCCACGAGAGGGTCGTATTTGTCGCCCACTTTGTCCGTGGACTGGGGTTTCCACTTCATCCCTTTGTCCGCGGGCTCATGTTCTACCACGGGCTAGATTTCCATGATCTGGCCCCGAATTTCATCCTCAACATCTCGGCGTTCATCGTCGTATGCGAGGCCTTCCTCCGCATCAAGCCTCATTTCGGCTTGTGGCTGCAAATCTTCTGCGTGAAGCCAAAGATCGTAAGCAGCCAGATGGTGGGCAAGATGCCCAACGTCACCTGGCTGGACGGTTCCTTTGCAGAGACCGTAAAAGGGTGGCAATCGGGGTGGTTCTACATCACCGAGCCGCGCGGCGCCAACTGGGAGGCGGCCCCCGAGTTCTGATCCGGAGCCCCTATGCGGCTCACCTCCTGGGAAAAGAAGGGCCTGGCTTGGGGCGAACCTACAGAGTTGACCGGACTCCAGACCTGCCTCAAGAGCATGAAGGGCAAGAACATCAAGCTTGTCAACGTGATCCAGGTCATGCTCGTTCGCCAGATTCTCCCGTGCCAAAGGCGGGCATTTAATCTGTGGGAGTTCGTCCCGGCCGAACACCGGACGCTTCAGAGGCTCTACGGCATGAAGCACAAGGACGCATGGAAGGCGTTGTTCAAGGCCTCTGAAGTACTTCCTCCCACATCCGAGGGCTGTGGGCTCCACGCCGCGTGGCTTCCCAGTGAGGTGAGTTTTCAGGCCATCACCAGATTCAGTCCTCCCCGATATACTCATGAGGGAGCCTTAAGTAGTTATCCATATATGTCCAGGAGTATGTGCGGATAGCGGAGCAGGTTGACTGTCCGACTCCGCTGCCAGAAGACCCAGCTGATGCTCTCCTGACGGAGATGCTGGTTCCGGCACCGTACAAGGTGCCGGAGAAGAAGGCCGATAAGAAGGCCCCGGGGATCCGAAAGGGTCTCCGGTGTAAGGTTGTGCCGAAAGCCTCGTCCGAAGATGACGAGGCACACTCCTCCCACGAAGGGGAGGAAGAAGAAGAGGAAGACGCCCCGTCCAGAAAGGATGAGGGGCCTGGGAAGGCGGGCCAGGGGGCCAGAAAAGGCCCTCGACGCAAGGCCATCATCCCCACGTTGTTTGACGACGAGACAGATTCCTCCCACGGAGGCGGGGGGAAGCAAGAAGAAATTCTACTTCCCCATACTAGGGAGGAGAAAAAGAGAAAATCCGCCCCGAAAGGGGAGGCTGGGACGTCCAAGAAGGGAAAGGTGTCCCTTCCGGACTACTCCGCCATGGCCGCTCTCAGTGAGTAGGGGTGGCTGCCCAGGGGGAAGCCCACGGTGCGATCGTAAGTGTCCGCGCTCTATCATGACTTTACCTCATGGTTTTTGTATTTATAATGCCGAACATATATGCAGTCCGACCAGGGTTCATCCCGAGGTATCTTCCTCTGGATCCCTGAGAGATTTGGAGATGAATTCGCTCTCGATGGCCACTACTCCTCAGCCTGTAGATGTCATGTAGGTGTTGCCCCGAAGGCTCTCAGAGCGGGGGGAGGTGACTCTGGAGACGCCCCAAGGCGGGGTTCCAGACGTCGGACACGCGGGGTTCAAGATCCCCGCGGATCGTGTCGATGAGAGCCACGGTAAGCCGGGCTCTCAGCCGAACACTGTTCCGGAACCTTCAATGGTTCCGGACTCAGGCGGGCGGCCCCTCATTAGGGAGGGCGAGCCGTCTGTGTCGAGGACTTCCGATGCGCCCGAGGCGCCGGATTGTCCGCGGGAAGCGCTTCGCAGCGCTTCCATGGATGAAGAGCACCTACTCTTATGAGTGTGGTGATTCAGAAGGTTTCGTCCGCCAAGAGTGGACCAACCGAAGCCTGCACCAGCCTGCTGACAGGCTTTGAGGTGGGTAATAAAAATGTATGAGATTACCACCCGATAGGTAGTAGCCCCTGATACTCTGTTTGGTGTTCGGAAGGAAAAGCCAAACAGAGGGTCAATTATGATCCGCAGGAGTCTAATAATGAATAATCGTTTGAATAAGCAGGCTGTGCTGCTTGCCGCTGCTGCCCGCACAGCCGAGGTTGCCGAACTAAAGCGGGACCTGGAGCAGGCGCAGGGAGAGCTCGACCTCACTAAGAGGCAGCTGGAAGAGAACAAGGGTAAGTGATTCCCCGCTCTTGTGTATTTAAGGATAGACAAAATTGGTTGGTCTAATGCCGAAGCGTCGCGACTGTGTAACAGGGGCCGCCACCGAAGTGGCGTCCCTAAAGAAAGCATTGTCCGAGGCCGAAGACAAGGTGGCCTTGGAATGCAAGGAGCGTGAGAAGCAAAGTGCTAGAGTGGGCGAGGTACAGCAAGAGCTCCAGGAACTCGGCAAGAAGTACGAGTCCGTGGAGCATGATCTGAAAATGAAAGAGGCCGAGCTTGTGAAGGCCTTGGTGAGTATGAAAGACGCCAACGCCGAAGCCGAGAAGGCACAGCAGGAAATCCAGGAGGCCAAAAAGATAGCAGCGGGTAAGACATTCTTTATGCAAAGCAAACATGTGGAGGAAGCGTTTATTTTACTTACTCGAATTCGGAGCTCTCCAGGGGCATTCGCAGATCTTCCATGCAGCGTATCAGATGCTGCGGAGTTCTACCGTGCCCAGGAGGGGAGCTCAACGGAGAAGCTGTTCTGGTCCTAGTATGCTGGGGCCGAACACCCAATGCCTCTGAGTGACTAACTGAAGCAGTTGGTCGAACTCCACAGGGCGACTGAACTGGCTATGAAGGATTTCATAGTCTGGATGTGGCCTGGTGAGCTCATGCCCACTAGCTACTTCGGCCTGATCAAGCGAATGGTGGATGCCTGTCCGCGGCTTGAAGTGATCAAGCGATCTGTTTGCATTGAGGGTGCCCGCCGGGCCTTTGCCCGTGCGAAGGTGAATTGGGGCAAGCTGGATGCGGAGAAGCTGGTGAAGGACGGGTCGCCGCCGGGCAAGGCGCATCGCCATCCCGAGATGTACTATGATGGCGTTATGAAGGGTGCTCTTCCCGTGGCCGATGAATGTACCAAGGACACCATTTTAGAGTGAATTCACTTCTGTCATGCTTGTTATGTAAAGACGAAGTTACTTGTCCTATGTACCACTTTTGTTATTTAAAATATTACCTTATGTGCGGCTGTTTATAAAATTCTGAAAGTAGGCCAGTCGTTGGAATCCGCCCCATGTAACTAGTACTGGGGTGTTCGTGGAAACCCCAGACACTCTTTATCCAAATGTTTGGTCCCTCAAGGAGGTGTCCGGCGCAGCGAACAAGGCAATCAGACTATTCGGCTTTATAACCTTCACTTAGCCATAGAAGTCTACAATTTTAAATTTCGGCGAAGCCCCTAGAATCCGGAAGGCCGAATTGGGGCGCTATATACGCCTAGATCAGACGAAGCCGATTTATCGCATAAAGCGGAAAAATCTTTAAGGATTTTAAGACCTCTCGAACAGCGACCAGCTCTCGCCGCATCATGCCGGTCAGTTTTCGGCTTTCTCTACTGAGGTGCTCGTCCGGAAGAACCGGGACACAATCGCAGTAGTTCTCCCTGCGCTACCTTAGCCGATATAACGGAACGTAAGGCACCAAAACAAGGGAGCCGGGCTAACCCAACTGTAGACCCAAGACATGATTCGGAGCTGATGCATATAGTGCTATAAGTTCGGGGTGCCGCACTGTTGAAAGTGTTCGGACTTGTCTTGCCGTATTATGGGGTGCCATAAGGATCCCCTAGCAAACAGATCATACCAAGGTGTACGGATGCAATATCAAATAAACATTTGTAAGGAAAAATGCTCAAATAAGAATAATAAGCTGACGCTATATATGATCTCCCATTGATGAATTATACGTTTAAGCGTATGTTTACAATGAATGCATTAAGCAGAGATAAATAGGATTATTTGACATATCCTATCCAGAGGCCAGCTACGTATAGATAGATAAAACAGGTATAACGATCGCAAATAGATTCCACCTAGGTATTTCCTTCTGTACGCAAAGCCTGTTGCCTCCTTGGTTTTCTCTCCTATGTAAGCCCGACAATCCGGCTCTTCTGGAGAGGATGCACTAAAGCAATGTCCTGAAAGGTAAAAGGAAAGGTTATGAAGGTATGTTGCGGTGATACCGCACTGTTGACTGAGCCACTGCTGCGCCTCCGCCTGTGCCCATGGTATTTTGAGTGCGTAATTGTGTACGCATGGCACGAATGCTGCTTTGATGGGATTTGAGCGGAGGCCGGACTGCTAGTCGCGCTCTTGGCGTGCTTGGTGATCCTGTTGCGGGGTGCTTCGAACTCGCTTGATGGTGCTTGAGATTATCGTCGCCGGATTGGTGGTTTGCCGAAGGAGGCTGCATTGTACTTCTGCCGCGAGGGCTGCAGTATGCTCTTCTGTATGGAGAGAGCAGTCCATGTTTCCGTTGACTGTTATGACCCCGCGTGGGCCCGACATCTTGAGCTTGAGGTATGCATAGTGTGGTACCGCATTGAATCTAGCGAATGCGGTTCGTCGAGCAGTGCGTGGTAACCACTATGGAAAGGGACGATATCAAAGATTAACTCCTCGCTTCAGAAGTTATTCGGAGATCCGAAGACCACTTCTAGTGTTATAGAGCCCGTACAACGGGCCTCTACTCCAAGAATTACACCTTTAAAGGTGGTTTTGGTGGGCTTGATCCTTGAAGGATCGATGCCCATTTTGCGCACTGTGTCCTGATAAAGCAGGTTCAGGCTGCTGCCTCCGTCCATAAGGACTCTTGTGAGGTGGAATCCGTATATGATTGGGTCTAAGACCAATGCGGCTGAGCCGCCGTGATGGATGCTAGTAGGATGATCCCTACGATCAAAGGTGATCGGACAAGCTGACCATGGATTAAATTTGGGGACAACTGGCTCCATCGCGTAGACGTCCCGTACTGCTCGCTTCCGTTCCAGCTTGGGGATGTGAGTGGCGTAGATCATGTTGACCGTTTTCACCTGGGGGGGGGGGGATTTCTTCTGTCCCCCCGTGTTCGGACGCCGGGGCTCCTCGTCATCGTTGCTATGTAGCCCCTTGTCCTTGTTTTCGGCATTTACTTTGCCGGCCTGTTTAAATACCCAGTAGTCTCTGTGGTGTAATTGGCTGGTTTGTCTGGGGTGCCATGAATTTGGCACGAGCGCTCCAGTATACGGTCTAGACTGGTCGGTCCCTGATTGTTTCTTTTGAATGGCTTCTTCCGCTGACCGGATTTGGATCCGCTGAATCCGGCATTGACCGCCGTTTCTTCAATGTTGTCGCCATTGTTCCATCGTTTGTGTTTGTTGTGCCGTAGCTTGCCATTATTGTCGCGGACATCTGAAGTGCCCGAATGTGGCATAGTGCTGCTACGAGCCAACTAGCTGTCCTCACCCGCGCAAAAGCGGGTCATTAGTGTCGTGAGAGCTGCCATGGACTTGGGTTTCTCCTGGCCGAGGTGTCGGGCAAGCCACTCGTCATGGATATTATGCTTGAAGGCCGCCAGGGCTTCAGTTTCCGGACAGTCAACTATTTGGTTCTTTTTAGTTAGGAACCGAGTCCAGAATTCCCTGGCTGATTCTTCGGGATGTTGAGTAATGTGGCTCAAGTCATCGACATCCGGAGGTCGCACATATGTGCCTTGGAAGTAGTCAAGGAATGCGTCTTGCAGGTTTTCCCAACTGCCAATGGAATTTGCGGACATGCTGTTTAGCCAGTGCCGGGCGGGTCCTTTGAGCTTAAGGGGAAGATACTTGATGGCATGTAGATCGTCTCCCCGGGCCATGTGGATGTGGAGAAGGAAATCTTCAATCCATACCATGGGGTCTGTTGTGCCATCGTATGATTCGATGTTTACGGGTTTGAACCCTTCTGGGAATTCATGATCCATCACTTCAACAGTGAAGCAGAGGGGGTGTGTGGTGCCTCTGTGTCGGGCTATGTCGCGACGCAGTCCGGCTGCGTCTGACTGGTTGTGTTCGACCCGGCCGGATTTGCTGTTAGTGTATCTGGTATGACGGTCGTCGTCATGTGCTGCGGCGCGCCCCCGTGATCCATAGATCGATCTTGGTTGTCCTGCGGTGTTATCCAATCTATCGCGCAGGTCCTGAGTATTGCCCCGGGCCGTACTAAACTAGCGCAGGGATGCAGGCTGGTATTCGGGCTGATATGCCGTTTTATCCCGACCTCGAGGTGGCCGGTCAGCCGTGTGGCGCTCGAGTCCATATTCCTCGGCTGCCAGGACTTCTGTCCATCTATTTGTGAGCAGGTCTTGATCAGCTTCAAGCTGCTGCTGCTTCTTCTTCAGGCTCCTCACAGTGGCAATAAGCCGGCGCTTGAAGCGCTCCTGCTCCGCGGGGTCCTCGGGCACACCGAACTCGTCGTTGCCGAGGCAAATCTCGTCTTCGGAGGGGGGCATGTAGTTGTCCTCCTCCGGATACTCGTCCGTTGCCTGTTCGTCTGGGCTATCCTGCCCATCTTCCTGCTCGGCCCGCTCAAAGGCGGGCTGATCGGGGTTGTATTCATTGTCGGCACCGTCCGGATTGTTTTCGTCTCCGGTGCTGGTATTGCCTTGGTGGGGCTTGAGCTGCGCTGGTGACGCCCATGCTTTGCTTTCTTCTTGGAGGGGTTATCCTCCGTTGCCTCATCGCCATTGGTTTCTTTCAGAGTGTCTACTATATATATATATCGTATGAAGAGGTGGCTGTCCACCGCCCTGTGAGCGGTGGATCCTATACGTCTCCTACATCGTCGTCCATACCGTCGATGTCTTTGGAGTCGAAGTTAAGCATGTCGGTTAGATCATCGACCGTGGTGATAAAGAGGGTGGTGGGTGGGCAGCGAATTCCTTCATCACCTGCTTCCCACTCGAGTCGGACATAGTTCGGCCCTGAGCCTCCTGACAAAGAGAGAGACTTTAATGAGTTCAGCATGTCGCCAAAGGGCGAGTGCTGAAAGATGTCCACCGCGGTAAACTCCATTACCGGAGCCCAACCTGGCTCGGCTGGCTTGAGGGTGTGCAAACTGGAACCAACAACCGGATACGAGTCCGGGGGCCCGGGGTTACAGGTCTCCGCAAAGGAGAGACCTGTGTTCGGCTCCAATGCCGATGGGTATGCGGCCTCTAGGGAGGGGTCCACCCCTCCATCCTTGGGCAACACAACCTGCGCCGGATTTAGATCCGGGGCTACTACAGGGGTGATACCCCGAGCATTGTCCGACAGCAGGTCTAGGCCGTGCTCGTCGTGACTGTCCGGCGCACCTGGCGCAGGCCCGAATCCGTCGAAGATCAAGTCTCCGCGAATATCCATTGTGTAGTTCAAGTTTCCAAACCTGATCTGGTGGCTAGGGGTGTAGCTGTCGATCTGCTCTAGATGACCAAGCGAATTGGCCCGCAGTGCGAAGCCGCCGAACACAAAGATCTATCCGGGGAGAAAAGTCTCACCCTGGACCGTGTTGTTGGTGATTGAAGACGCCATGAAGCCTCGAAGCGACGACACAGAGGAACTCTCAATGAAAGCACCAATGTCGGTGTCAAAACTGGCGGATCTCGGGTAGGGGGTCCCGATCTGTGCGTCTATGCTGATGGTAACAGGAAGCAAGGGACACAGATGTTTACCCAGGTTCGGGCCCTCTCGATGGAGTTAAAACCCTACTTCCTGCTTGATTAATATTGAAGATATGGGTAGTACAAGAGTAGATCTACCACGAGATCGTAGAGGCTAAACCCTAAGAGCTAGCCTATGATGGTATGATTGTAAATGTGATCGGTCTTCTAAGGACCATCCTCTCCGGTTTATATAGACATCGGAGAGGGCTAGGGTTTACATGGAGTCGGTTACAAGGAAGGAAACACAATATCCGGATCGCCAAGCTTGCCTTCCACGCCAAGGAGAGTCCCATCCAGACATGGGCCGAAGTCTTGAGTCTTGTATCTTCACGCTTCAATAGTCTGGACGATGTATATAGTCCGGCTGTCCATATACCCCCTAATCCAGGACTCCCTTAGCAGTGAAGAAATTCAACGAAGATTCTGCTGCTGTTGCTGCTCTTGAAGCATCTGCTAGTCATCCTAAGAAGGCTATGAAGAAGAAATCTGCTGTAAAGCCATCTTCCTCTGCAATGCCCTCACGGCCCAGCTCCTCAATGCCCTCATGGCCCAGCTCCTCGAAACCCTCAGGGACTTCTGATCAAGCAAAGCCCTCAACTGCACCAACAAAGTCCTCTACACCAGTGCATCTTGATACGTGCCAAAGGAACACAGGCTTTTCAATTTCTTCAGGAGCTTCAACAAGTTCCTCAGCACAGCCACAACTGCTGAAGAAAAAGGTCACTGCTGGACGTGACACAAGGCCAAGTCCTCACAAGAAGCAGGTCGCCTTTGAAGTTCCGTCGTCTAAAGACGAAGATGATGATGAAGAACTGGCTCAAATCATCAGAGACCAACAAAACAGAGCCGCTAGTGCCAAAGGCAGTGTTGTGCCGCTCTTGCTAGATCCAAAGAAGATCCTCGACTACATTGATCTCTGGCAAAAAGATCCCAACACACCCCTTCCTAATCTGAACCTCACACCAGGCCAAAGTCACGTGTTAACTGCTTTCATTGCTGAAAAAAATGGAAGTTTGAGAAGGCCAGATCAGTGAAGAAAGTTTAGTACAGAAAGGAGCATTATTTGAAGAAGAATGTGCTGAAAATGTCTACTAAAGAACTTGTGACTATACAGTCAGAAATCAAAGATCTCAGTGATGAATTTGATGCTTACAAAGCTGATTGGCTTGGAGCCAAAGTTAGATTCGTCAAGCTTGGTAAAGGCCTGTAGCCAAATGTTGTTGTTGAAGCGCAACAAGAAGTTCCTCAGGGGGAAGCATCTGCTCAACCCACCGAAGAACATGCCAGCACTGCTGATGAAACTCAGGCTGCTGAAGAAACTGATAGTGCCAGGTGTCCGTGTCAAAACCGGCAGATCTCGGGTAGGGGGTCCCGAACTGTGCGTCTAAGGATCGAAGGTAACAGGAGGCAGGGGACACGATGTTTACCCAGGTTCGGGCCATCTTACTAGAGGTAATACCCTACTTCCTGCTTGATTGACTTTGATAAGTATAGGGGTTACAAGAGTTGATCTACCTTGAGATTGTAGTGGCTAAACCCTAGATGTCTAGCCTGTATGATTGTGATGGCCTCTATGGACTAAACCCTCCGGTTTATATAGGCACCGAAGGGGACTGGGGTTGTACAAGGTCGGTTTATAGAGGAACAAAACCATACATCCAGATGCCAAGCTTGTCATCCTCGCAAAGGAGAGTCCCATCAGGACACGGGAGAAGGCCTTCCGTCTCATATCTTCATGGCCCATCAGTCCAGCCCATGTCACATAGGCCGGCTCCCCGAGGACCCCACACTCCACGACTCCCTCAGTAGCCCCTGAACCGGGCTTCAATGATGATGTATCCGGTGCGCAGAGTGTCTTTGACATTGCAAGGCGGGTTCCTTCTCCGAATACTCTAAAGCAGTCTTCCACACACAATAGCTGTATCCGGCTCTTTTTAATAATTACAACTTTGAGCTGTAAGGGCAAAAATGCTCAAAACAAAGTAAGTCGCATCCATACAATTTTTTGGCGAGGCATTATGTCCTGGCCTTGTTAGTATCCTGAACCGTTTTACAGCCCTCGCTTCGTGTTTCGAGGCACGGTCATTGACACATCTTTTCAAAGCAGAGATCGTGTCCCCTTATCACAAGATTCTCATCAATAGGGGTTTGGGTAATCCAACCATGTCGTTCACACATCCCCTTGGGAATAGGTGAGATTTAAGGCTTATGAGGGGACGCTTTATATTCACTGCCTTTATAAGAAGATAAGGATCCGTGTTTTTACCCCACGCCTTCTTCCTCCTCAGCCCATGTGCCATTCGAGCTCCAACATTCGAGTTCCAATCTTTTCGTTGGCCACCAAACACTCTAGCCATGTCTAGATCTGGAGCGCAGGGAAACTGGATGGCTTCCTCTGTTAAAGAGGAGAACATCGAGGAACTCCGGGAAGCGGGGTACTTGGCCGCGGACATAGCCCACCGGCTCCCTGTCAAGAAGTAGATCATCACCCCGGAGCCTAACGAGAGAGTAGTGTTCATCCCCCATTTCCTCCATGGACTAGGGTTTCCCCTCCATCCTTTCGTCCGTGGTCTCATGTTTTACTACGGGCTAGATTTCCATGATCTAGCCCCAAATTACTCCCTCACCATTTCGGCGTTTATCGTCGTGTGCGAGGTGATGAAGTCATGTATCTAGGGTAGGGTCATGGACCTGTCTAAAATACCCTACCCAAGGACATCTTTAGAAGAAGCTACCTTCCAGTCGACCAAGAGGGACTCCACTCGACGAACTCAAGGACACTCGACGATGAAGATAACCACTCGACCATGAAGCTAACCAGTCGACGGCCAGGAGACCTAAAGTCACTCAGCATGCAACGGTCTGTCATTAAGTAGCTTTAATAGTCTTCATAGCACTTTATGTGGGCGTTACCAGTAACCCCCTGTCTTAATGTACTTTAAACCCTGCATAACTGAGGACCGGAGGGGTCTGGCGAACTCTATATAAGCCACCCCCTCCTTAGTGTAAAGGGTTCGCACCCTTGTAACTCATACACTTATAATCTAGTCGACCGCCTCCGGGCTCCGAGACGTAGGGCCGTTACTTCTTCCGAGAAGGGCCTGAACTCGTAAAACTCCTGTGTGTACAACTCCTCCATAGCTAGGATCTTGCCTCTCCATACCTACCCCCCATTCTACTGTCAGCCTTAGTACCACGACAGTTGGCGCCCACCGTGGGGCCGGTGTCTTAGCGGTTTATTGCAGAAGCTGCACTTGTTCCGATCGCCTTCATCATGGTCTCTGGCGGAGTTCTGGTCGATGGCCGCGAGATCCGTCTCGGCGCGCTCACGTTCATCGCTGACAACTCCGCTTGGCTCCAGGAGGCTCCACTCGACATCGACGTGCTTCCCGTTCGCGGGGCAACACACTTTCGCGCATGTGTCCGCGGCGTCCTGCTGCGGCAACCGTCGGCCCCATATCGGTCGACTCCTGCATCGTCCTTGCCCCCTGTCTCCCGCCAGCGCAAGCGTTCTGGTAGGTCGAGGCTTCAGCGGTGGCTGAAACACGCAGTGGCCCGCCAATCGGCCACCACCCAAGTCGCGATGATCGAGCCCGATGAATCTCTCTATGGCCTGTTCGATCTGTCGACTGGATCCGTAGAGACCGCATCCGAATGCGACAACAGTGACCCAGCGGCGGAGGACCTGATGGTCAACAGGCCTCGTAGTCCTCCCGGCTTCCCCTGCACCAATGGAACGGACGGTGGAGGCGACCCCGCACAAGTCCACGAGGAATATCAACCCGAGCCACTTACTTCTCTGCAAAGAGAAGAGCTTCGCCGCCGGAATATGGATGCTCTGCATACTCCCATCGTAGGAGAAACCCCCGAGGCTCGTGCCTTGGAGGATGCGCGTTTAGCCAACTTGGCTGAGTGCACTCGACTGGAGAACCTCCAGCGAGCACTCAACAAGCGCGCGCGGCAATGAGTTCCGGACTCCAGTCGACGTCAACTCTTTCTGCCGACGACTCAGGTATACCGAACCCCAATTCAAAATTTGGCAGCTGCGGCCCGGATAGCGGAGTCGATCCAGCCCTCTCAATCAAAGGCTGGCAGAGGCTTGATGCAATTAAGGGATTTTCTCCGAGCAGCGGGAGATCAGAATTCAGCCGTATCATAGTCGCGCAATAGGATTCACAGTCGATCCGTCGCTGCGAATACTGTTCAGTCGGCTCACAGCCCCAGATCGCCTCCGCGACGTGAGGGGCATGGGGGTCGGCGTGATCCATATGATGACCGATTCGATCGCGATGATCAGCGTCGACTGCTCACTCCTCCCCCAAGGGGTGGGTCTCACGTCCCTCGGCAACAAGATGACAGACGCCAGCACAGTGTTGGCCGAAGAGCTCCGGTCGACCCCAGGGAACCAGGCTTTGATGCGAGATTCATTATCGTGCAAGGTCTGGTCGACCGGAACAGAGCTCACCGTGAAGGCCATGACAGAGACGCGCCCATCAGCAGCAGGGTTCATGTTTCAGGGCCAGAGTGTTTTAGCAGAGCCATCAGGGCCGCAGTGATCCCTCCCAACTTTAGGTTGGCGACTGGGGTGAGTAAGTTCACCGGTGAGCCCGATACTTGGCTTGAGGACTACCGAGTGGCTGTTCAGATTGGTGGTGGCAACGATGAGGTGGCCATGAAACACCTACCACTCATGCTAGAGGTCTCGGCTAGAGCTTGGCTGAATCAACTGGCGCCTAGCAGCATTTACACTTGAGAGGATCTCGCCCGAGTGTTTGTCAGGACATTCGAAGGAACTTGCAAACGACCAGCGGGATTGACCGAGCTGCAAGTTTGCGTGCAAACGTCGAATGAGACCTTGAGATATTACATCCAGAGGTGGATCACGTTGCATCATACAGTGGAAAATGTATCTGATCACCAAGCAGTATGTGCCTTCAAGGAAGGTGTTAATAACAGAGAATTGAGTTTGAAGTTTGGTCGGACCGGAGACATGACCCTGAGTCGAATGATGGTGATCACCACCAAATATGCCAATGGTGAAGAAGAAGATTGACTCCGGAGTGGTAAATACAAGCCAAGCCAGTCGGAAAAAGGAAATTCCAGTCGGAAGCAGAAACGGAAAGCCGAACCCGCTGCTCCTGGAGAAGCCTTGGCCGTGACTCAGGGCAAGTTCAAAGGGAAACCCAAAGGATCTTGGAACCCCAAGAAAGTGAAAGACAAAGAAGGAAACGACGTGATGGACTTGCCATGCCATATCCACACGAAAAAAGATGAAGAGGGTAACTTCATCTACCCAAAGCATACCACTCGTCAGTGCCGGCTCTTAATCTAGCAGTTTCAAGGAAAACAGTCCAAGGATAAGGAGAAGGAGTCGGACAAGACTAAGGACAAAGAGGGCAGTGATGAAGAATATCCCCATGTCAATTCCACTCTGATGATTTTTGCTGATGTTGAGAGCAAAAGTCGACTGAAAGTTATCAACCGTGAGGTGAATATGGTTGCTCCTGCAACGCCCAGTTATCTGAAATGGTCTCAGACTGCCATCACATTCAACCAGTACGATCATCCGACGCACATAGCCACCCCTGGGAGGCAAGCTTTGGTGGTCGACCCCGTCGTCGAAGGCACTCGACTGACTAAGGTACTGATGGATGGCAGCAGTGGATTGAATATACTGTATGCGGAGACGCTAAAGGGAATGGGCATTCCGATGTCCAGACTCAGTTCCAGCAACATGGGTTTCCATGGAGTCATACCTGGGAAGAAAGCTGAGTCACTCGGCCAAATAGCCCTCGATGTGGTCTTCAGCGATTCGAAGCATTTCCGCAAAGAAAAGTTAACATTTGAAGTCGTGGATTTCCAGAGCGCTTATCACGCCATTTTAGGCAGACCAGCCTACGCTCGATTCATGGCTCGACCATGTTACATATACCTCAAGTTGAAGATGCCTGGTCCCAAAGGGGTGATCACCATCACTGGCAATCGGAAAAAGGCAGAAGAGTGCTTTCAGAAAGGCTCGAAGATCGCTGATGCTCAGATGTCGGTGGTAGAACTACAGGGATATCAGAAAATGCAGACCCGAGTGATTTGTTGCGAGCCAAGAAGCCTGCCACAGAATCAGCGTTCCAGTAGTCTCGTGAGACCAAGCCGGTTCATATCCACCTGACCGACCCCAATGTTGCTCCGACTCATATCTCCACAACACTCGACTCTAAATAGGAAGAAGCGCTCATCTAGTTCCTCCGTGAGAACTGGGACATCTTTGCATGGAAGCCTGCTGACATGCCGGGTGTCCCCAGGGGGCTGGCTGAGCACCGCCTACGAGTCGACCCAAAGATGAAACCTGTGAAGGAGCATCTTCGACGGTCCGCCATCCAAACGAGAAAGGCCATTGGCGAAGAGGTAGCTCGGCTCCTGGCAGCGGAGTTTATCTGAGAGATTTACCACTCCGAGTGGCTCGCCAATGTTGTCATGGTCCCCAAGAAGGACAAGTCATTTCGCATGTGCATTGATTTCAAACATATCAATCGGGCCTGCCCGAAAGATCATTTTCCTCTCCCTCGCATCGACCAAATTGTCAACTCGACTGCGGGATGTGAGAGATTGTCTTTTTTAGACGCCTATTCCGGGTACCATCAGATCCGTCTGTACGGACCCGATGAGATCAAAACAGCTTTCATCACTCCATTCGGGTGCTTCTGCTATGTCACCATGCCATTCGGCCTCAAGAATGCCGGAGCCACGTTCATGAGGATGATTCAAAAGTGTTTACTCACTCAGATCAGTCGGAATGTGGAAGCGTACATGGATGATATTGTGGTCAAGTCACGAAAGGGTTCCGACCTGTTGACTGACCTCGCTGAAACATTTGCCAATCTCAGGAGATATGATATCAAGCTTAATCCATCAAAATGCACATTAGGAGTTCCTGGTGGAAAGTTACTCGGTTTTCTCGTTTTAGAGCGAGGAATCGATGCTAATCCGGAAAAAGTTGGCACCATCCTCTGAATGAAACGCCCTGTGCGTGTACACGATGTCCAGAAGCTTACTGGATGCTTGGACGCATTAAGTCAATTCATCTCTCGCCTCGGTGAAAAGGCATTGCCTCTTTACCGACTGATGAAGAAGTCAGACAAGTTCGAGTGGACTCCAGAAGCTGATGCAGCGTTCATCGAGCTAAAAGCTCTGCTCTCCACCCAGCCGGTGCTTGCTGCTCCAATCAGCAAAGAGCCTCTGTTCCTTTACATTGCAGCCACAGGACAAGTCGTCAGTACAGTACTTACGGTCGGGCGGGAAGAAGAAGGGAAAGCCTTCAAAGTTCAACACCCAGTATATTATCTTTCGGAAGTGTTAACCCCATCGAAGCAAAGATACCCTCACTATCAGAAGCTTGTGTATGGAATCTACATGACCACGAAGAAAGTTGCTCATTATTTCTCTGATCATTCCATTACAGTCGTTAGCGACGCCCCACTGTCAGAGATTCTGCACAATAGAGATGCAAGTGGTCGAGTGGCGAAATGGGCAATTGGACTCCTTCCCCTTGATATCAAATTTGAGGTAAAGAAAGCCATTAAGTCCCAAGCAATAGCAGATTTCCTTGCCGAGTGGATTGAACAACAACAGCCGACTCAAGTTCACTCGGAGCATTGGACCATGTTCTTTGATGGCTCTAAAATGTTAAATGGTTCCGGTGCTAGGGTAGTTTTGGTTTCCCCTCGAGGAGATAAGCCCAGATATGTGCTCCAGATCCACTTTGATTCCTCCAATAATGAAGCAGAATACGAGGCGCTTTTATATGGGTTGCGCATGGCCATTTCACTCGGCATCCGTCGCCTGATGGTTTATGGCGACTCAGATTTGGTGGTCAATCAGGTGATGAAGGAGTGGGACGTTAGAAGCCTAGCCATGACTGGATACTGTAATGCAGTGAGAAAGCTTGAGAAGAAATTTGAGGGGTTAGAGCTCCATCATATACCCCGACTGAAGAATCAAGCGGCTGATGATTTGGCAAAGATAGGCTCCAAGAGAGAAGCTATTCCCAGTGACGTGTTCTTGGAGCACATCCACACTCCATCAGTTAAAGAAGATCCTTTTACCGAAGAAGCTCCGCAATCTAAGAGTGCCACGGATCTGACTGTAGTTGAAATTCTGGCAGTGGTCGACCTGATCATGGAAGTGTTGGTGATCACTCCCGATTGGACAGTGTCGTATATCGCGTATATCTTAAGGAAAGAGCTCCCAGAGGATGAAGAAGAGGCTCGACAGATCGTCCACCGATCTAAAGCCTTTACCGTGATAAGGGGATAGGTGTACAGAGAAAGCGCGACTGGAGTTGGTCAGAAATGCATAACGCCGGAAGAAGGTCGAATAATCCTTGACGACATCTACTCGGGGACCTGTGGCCATCATGCGTCCTCTCGGAGCATTGTAGCCAAAGCATACCGAGCCGGATTTTACTAGCCAAGAGCGAATGAAATGGCAAAGGAGATAGTCGACAAGTGCGAGGGATGTTAATTTTACTCCAATATGTCACACAAGCCCGCCTCGGCTATAAAGACCATACCACTCGTCTGGCCCTTCGCTGTATGGGGGTTGGATATGGTTGGACCCCTGAGGACAGGCAGAAGCAGGTACACCCATGTGTTGGTAGCAGTTGACAAGTTCATCAAGTGGATTGAAGCTAAACCCATCAAGAACCTCGATGCCGGCACCGCTGTCAGCTTCGTCAGAGAGTTGATATTCAGATACGGAGTCCCACACAGTATCATCACTGACAACGGGTCAAACTTTGATTCCGAGGATTCAGAGTGTTTTGCACATCTCAGGGCACACGAGTCGACTATGCTTCAGTCGCTCATCCTCAGTCGAATGGATAGGCAGAATGAGCAAATGGCTTGATTCTCAAAGGGTTGAAACCCCGTTTGATGCGTGACCTCAAGCATGCAGCTGGTGCATGGGTCGACGAGCTTCCGTCTGTGATTTGGGGGTTAAGGACCACGCCTAACCGGTCGACTAGGAGAACTCCGTTCTTCTTGGTCTAAGGAGCTGAAGCGGTCTTGCCAAGCGACCTGCTTCACAACGCTCCCTGAGTCGAGCTTTACACCGAGTCTGAAGCAGAACAAGCCCGGCAGGACGCAGTCGACCTTCTAGAGGAAGAAAGGGAGATGGCTTCGACCATTTACCAACAAGACTTGCGTCGCTTCCACGCCAAAAATGTAAGGAGTCGAGCCTTCCAGGAAGGAGATCTGGTTCTCCGAGTGCATCAGCAAAAACCACACAAGCTCGCTCCTTCTTGGGAAGGCCCCTCCATCGTCACCAAGGTTCTCCACAATGGAGCATACCGTCTTTACAATGTAGAGCACCAGATCGACGAGCCCCGAGCTTGGAATGCGGAGCTTCTCTGCCCATTTTATACTTAAGTATTCACTCGGATGGGTTGTAATAAAAGTACTTCTGTAGTTTATTTATCAAAGACAAGAGCTTTATAATTTTCCCAGTAATTGTCGTTACTTTTGTCCGCATAAAGCAATCCCCCAGTGGGTGGCTTGGCTGCGAATCCGATTCGCCTAAGTCTGTAAAACAAAATCCTTACCGAGTGGTGAGCCAGCCTCCCACTCGGGGGCTTAGCTGCGAATCCGTTTCGCCTAAGTTTAAACAAATCCTACCGAGTGGTAAGCCAGCCTTCCACTCGGAGGCTTAGCTGCAGTACAAGTACTCGCCTAAGTTAAACAAAATCCTACCGAGTGGTAAGCCAGCCTTCCACTCAGAGGCTTAGCTGCAGTACAAGTACTCGCCTAAGTTAAACAAAATCCTACCGAGTGGTAAGCCAGCCTTCCACTCGGAGGCTTAGCTGCAGTACAAGTACTCGCCTAAGTTAAACAAAATCCTACCGAGTGGTAAGTCAGCCTTCCACTCGGAGGCTTAGCTGCAGTCCAAGTACTCGCCTGAGTTTAAACAAAATCCTACAGAGTGGAGAGCCAACCTCCCACTCGGAGGCCTAGCTGCAGCATTGCGCTCGCCTAAGTTCAAATACAACGTGCGCTACACAAGGAGGATGAGGTGCAGGTCGACAACTACCCTCTCCTTCCGAGCTACGCCATAAATACAACGTGCGCTCTGCAAGGAGGACGAGGTGCAGGTCGACTGCTACCCTCTCCTTCCAAGCTACGCCACAAATACAATGTGCGCTTTGCAAGGAGGACAAGGTGCAGGTCGACTGTTACCTCCTTCTCCAGAGGTACGCCACGAAAATCCTACCGAGTGGAGAGCAGACCTTCCACTCGGGGGCTTAGCTGCGGCCCAGTGCTTGCCTAAGTTTTTGAAAATCCTATCGAGTGGAGAGCAGACCTCCCACTCGGGGGCTTAGCTGCGGCCCAGTCCTTGCCTAAGTTTTTGAAAATCCTACCGAGTGGAGAGCAGACCTCCCACTCGGGGGCTTAGCTGCGGCCCAGTGCTTGCCTAAGTTTTTGAAAATCCTACCGAGTGGAGAGCAGACCTCCCACTCGGGGGCTTAGCTGCGGCCCAGTGCTCGCCTAAGTTTTTGAAAATCCTACCGAGTGGAGAGCAGACCTCCCACTCGGGGGCTTAGCTGCGGCCCAGTGCTCGCCTAAGTTTTTGAAAATCCTACCGAGTGGAGAGCAGACCTCCCACTCGGGGGCTTAGCTGCAGCCCAGTGCTCTCCGAAGTTTTTTGAAAATCCTACCGAGTGGAGAGCAGACCTCCCACTCGGGGGCTTAGCTGCAGCCCAGTGCTCGCCTAAGTATGACAAAGCACGAGTCGATTGCAATATGTGCTTCATCCTTACCTGCAAAAGGCATTTCAAACAACAACATGTAGACCAAGCAAAAGACAATGTTCATTTGGAGGCAGACGCAAACGTATTCAACGTCAAATTCAAGATCAGATAACGTCTTGCGGAACCAGAAGTGCTCGGGCTCTAAGCCCGTTAAAGTTTATCGGTTACAAAAACCACTCGGCATACTGAGGCAAATTTAAAGCATCGAACATAGAAGTTTTTTACCCCTCCTGTGGAGGGCTGGAAGGCGCAACGAACTCATCCAGGTCAATTCCATCAGCGATCCGAGTGGCAGCAGCGATGAAGGTCTCCATGAAGGATCGGAAGTCATGCTTCTTGGTATTGGCCACCTTGAGAGCTGCCAGCTTGTCCTCCCGCGCGTCCTTGCAATGAACACGGACCAGAGATAGAGCAACGTCAGCACCGCACCTGGCAGAAGACTTCTTCCATTCTTGCACTCGGCTTGGAACTTCATTCAGTCGAGTCATCAGAGACTCGAGGTCGTTGTGACGCCCGGGTAATCAAGCTACAGTAACCCTCTGGTAATGATGCCACGTCACCTCGATTATTGTTGATAATCTCGCGTTAGTTCAGAACCGATTCAAATTCAAATCTGAATTAAAGTTAAAACAATTAAAGTTTTCAAAAGTCAAAACTAAATTGTTCCTAACGTGTCAAAAAAAAACCCGTAACAAACGTTGGTGAAGAAATCATATTCTAATAAAAAACTTAAATGCATTTAATAAACTAGAACAGCGATAAAACAATTATCTAAAATGCTTTTAAAATAATAAGCACATGCAATACACTTTATTTAAAGTGCCAAAATATCTGGGGCTGTGACCTATTTAATAACACCAAATTAGTTGTCGCTCCTAAATATTTTAAAACTAAAATAAAAAAACTGAAAAGAAATAGAAAAACAAAAAAGAAGAAGGGAAAAGAAAACAAACCCCCCCAGTGGGCCACAAACCAGCTGGCCTCTGCGCCAACCAGGCCGGCCCAGCCGGCGCCTATAGCCCCCCTGGGGCGACCGAACCCTAGCTACCCGATCCCCACTCCCCCACTTCCCCCCTCTCGCTCTCCCTCCCCTCTCGATCCAAATCGGGGGCGCGACCCCGCGACACTCCCGACGACGCCTCCGTTGCCGATCGCCGACCCCATCGCGTCGCTGCTTGCCTCCTGGACTCCCCCTCGCCCTCCTCTCCTTCGCGCGACACCCGCCAGATGCTGCGGCCTCGCCTGTTGACCCGACGCCGTCGCCCGTCATCACCACCACCCCGTCGTCAACCGTCGTCGCCCCGAGCTCCGGCGCCTCCCCGACTCCTCCTCGCGCACACTATTGCACACCTGCAGGGCCCGGTGAGGCCCCTCCTCTGCTTTCCCCCTCTTATTTCCCTCCCGTCACAGTAGGTCGCCCCCGCCGTCACGCCCGAGCTCCCGAGGAGCTCGCGGTTGCCGCGCCCGTGTAACCCGCCGTCGTGCACTGGTCGCACCTCCCCTGACCTGCTAGCTCCCGCCACGGTCTCTCCCCTTGCCGTATGCACGCACGCCGTGGTGGCCGGCTCGCCCCCCCAGCTGCAGCGGCTCCTGCCCGTGCGTGTGCGCCGCCGCGCCCACACCACGCCGCAATCCCTGCCTCCGCCCGTTCTCGACGAGCCCCGCGTTGGGCCGCTACGCACCCGTGCGGCTGCGTGCGCTGTGCCTCTGGCCACCGGCGCATTGTCGCCGGCCTCCGCCTCGCACCCGGGTGGGTTCGGTCTCCGCCCGGGCAGCGCCTGTGCCCGTTGCGCCCGAACCCGCTAACACCAACGCCCGTTAAGGTCCCTAGGGCCTATGACATGTGGGGCCCATGCCCCGGAACTTTATTTAAAAAAAGAATTAAAAATAAATAAATAAATAATAATTACATTAATTAATTAATCAATAAGTGAATTAATTAAGTTAATTAATCATGTTTAATTAAGCTAATTAACCAGTTAGTTTAATTAAATAGTACTTAGTTTAACTAAGGCCTAATTAACCTAAACAGAGTATGACAGGTGTGTCCCACTGGACCCACATGTCAGTTTGACCCAGTCAACTCTGTTGACTACTGACGTCAGCATGACATCATGCTGATGTCATTAATTCATTTTCGAATTAATTTAAATAATTAATTAAATACTAGAAATTAATAATATCTTCAGAAAATCATATCTTTTAATCCGTAACTCGGATTAAAATACTTTCTACATGAAAGTTGCTCAGAACGACGAGACGAATCCGGGTACGCAGCCCTTTTGTCAGCCACACATCCCTAGCATAGCAAACACGCAACTTTTCCCCTCCGATTCATCTGTCTGAAAACGCGAAACACCGGGAATACTTTCCCAGATGTTTCCCCCTTTCGCCGGTATCACATAATACCGCGTTAGGACATACCTAGCACCGCGTATTGCCGCGTCTTGCTTTGTGTTGCATTTGATTGCTCTGTTATTTATTGTGTTCCCCCTCCGTTAATCCTTTCCGGTAGACTCCGAGACCGCTGCCAATGTCCGTGTGTCCGACTACATCGAAGATGACCCCCTCCTTGCCAGAGCAACCAGGCAAGCCCCCCCTTTGATCACCAGATATCGCCTACTCTTTTCTCTATACTGCTTGCATTAGAGTAGTGTAGCATGTTACTGCTTTCCGTTATTCCTATCCTGATGCATAGCCTATCCTTGCTACTACTGTTGTTACCATTACCTGCTATCCTACTGCTTAGTATAGGATGCTAGTGTTCCATCAGTGGCCCTACACTCTTGTCCGTCTGCCATGCTATACTACTGGGCCGTGATCACTTCGGGAGGTGATCACGGGCATATACGATATACTTTACACAGTTACATTACCTGTGATACTGTTCGGAGATGGGGGCTGAAGGGGCAGGTGGCTCCATCCCGGTAGAGGTGGGCCTGGGTTCCCGATGGCCCCCGACTGTTACTTTGTGGCGGAGCGGCAGGGCAGGTTGAGACCACCTAGGAGACAGGTGGGCCTGGCCTTGGTCGGCGTTCGCGGATATTTAACACGCTTAACGAGATCTTGGTATTTGATCTGAGTTGGCTACGAGCCTATACGCACTAACCATCTACGCGGGAGTAGTTATGGGTATCCCGGCGTCATGGTATCAGCCGAAGCCTTCTTGACGTTAGCGACTGAGTGGCGCGCGCCGGGTTGGACTGCGTTAACGCAACTTCCTTTGTAATGGAGGTTGCTAGGTCTGCTCACCGGTCGCGTATGCAACGTGCAGGTGTGCTAAGGGCGATGGGCCCAGACCCCTGTGCACTTAGGTTTAGACCGGCGTGCTGACCTCTCTGTTGTGCCTAGGTGGGGCTGCGACGTGTTGATCTTCCGCGGCCGGGCATGACCCAGGAAAGTGTGTCCGGCCAAATGGGATCAAGCGTGTTGGGTAAGTTGGTGCACCCCTGCAGGGAAGTTAATCTATTCGAATAGCCGTGATCTTCGGTAACAGGACGACTTGGAGTTGTACCTTGACCTTATGACAACTAGAACCAGATACTTAATAAAACACACCCTTCCAAGTTCCACAGACAACCCGGTGATCGCTTTTCCACAGGGCGACGAGGGGAGGATCGCCGGGTAGGATTATGCTACTGCGATGCTACTGGAGATGCTACTTGGAGATGCTACTTGGGGGACTTCAATCTACTCTCTTCTACATGCTGCAAGACGGAGGCTGCCAGAAGCGTAGTCTTCGACAGGATTAGCTATCCCCCTCTTATTCTGGCATTCTGCAGTTCAGTCCACCGATATGGCCCTTTACACATATACCCATGCATATGTAGTGTAGCTCCTTGCTTGCGAGTACTTTGGATGAGTACTCACAGTTGCTTTTCTCCCTCTTTTCCCCTTTCCCTTCTACCTGGTTGTTGCAACCAGATGCTGGAGCCCTGGAGCCAGACGCCACCATCGACGATGATTCCTACTACACTGGAGGTGCCTACTACTACGTGCAGGCCGCTGACGACGACCAAGAGTAGTTAGGAGGATCCCAGGCAGGAGGCCTGTGCCTCTTTCGATCTGTATCCCAGTTTGTGCTAGCCATCTTTTGGCAACTTGTTTAACTTATGTCTGTACTCAGATATTGTTGCTTCCGCTGTCTCGTCTATGATCGAGCACTTGTATTCGAGCCCCCGAGGCCCCTGGCTTGTATTATGATGCTTGTATGACTTATTTATGTTTTAGAGTTGTGTTGTGATATCTTCTCGTGAGTCCTTGATCTTGATCGTACACATTTGCGTGCATGATTAGTGTACGATTGAATCGGGGGCGTCACAAGTTGGTATCAGAGCCGACTGCCTGTAGGAACCCCCCTTTCCAACTCCTTGGTCAAAGTTGAGTCTAGTCGATGAAAATTGTTTTACTAACTTGGTTGTGCGGCCCATGGGCCCACGTCGCCAATTGGGTGGTATTAGGATCTTTTACTCCTCGTCTATACTCTGGGACTCTGATCTCTCTTCTATTCGGGTTTAATGAGTTTAACTAAATCTAACATTAGGATCTTGTGATCACTTTCACCCGGAGAGCCCCTTATTACCGATGATCGTTGGCTGCACCAGAAGATTTTGAAGATACTCTCTGATGTTCTCTCGAGACTCTGTGTCCGTCGCTTTTGCAATCCCCTACCACCGATACATCCCTATGGATAAATGCTTACACATGTCCTTCTTACTTTCAGTCCCAGCTGCTCTTGTTATTACAAGATGCATCGAATTATTCTTTGACTTTTAAGAATCTCTTGAGCCTTATGCCTTACAAATCTTTGCCGCATGAATACCCCTATGGATAATTCCTCGCACTTATCGAGTATCCGCTCATTCCCAATTGTTCATGTGTTTCATAAAATTCTTCGAAATACTACTCGATCTTACGAAAATCCTCAACATGCTATTGCTCTTGAAATTCTTGCTTGCTTGCATTATGGTTAATCCCATAAGTCTAGTAATCTTATTGGCATCCTTTGTCACTATTATTTTGAGTACATTAATTCGATATGTTGCGAATGCTCGCAATCATCAAGCAATAGAATTCTTCCCTTCAGCCCAGACGTCACTCCGGACATGAGCTGGTTCTGGACCAAACTAATTGTCGTCAATTGTGCCTCTGGTCTATCCAACTTATCCATCCTTGATCAGAGTGTCTGCTTCTGATCCCTTGTTTTGGAAATCACAATTCCTTTGTTATCTAAGCATCGAATTATTCAGATGTTCTATAATCTGATGCCCGTGCATTCTTTCTCCCTCTGATTGAGTATCGATACTCACATCAGCTCCGTTGTGGATCGCCCGATCCATTGTTGGATTTCATCCGACATTGTCCTTCATAATTAATCATCTTGTGAGTTCTTTCTCCGGTACATAATGCCTTTGGTAAATTGTATCCTCTCCTTTTGCCAACCATGCTCTGCTTTCGAGCTGGTGTTAATTACTCTTGAAGCTTGTGGTATATGTTCCTAAGATGCCCTGATGGGTTGAACCTATGCCTTCCTTACTATGTGCGAACTCGGAAGTTTTCACGGGTCATACTCATCTGGTATTTCACCAGGTAAAACTTTCAACACTAATGCCATTATCAAAACGAGAAGTGAATGTAAGGTTATGCTTTGGAGAAGTGGGAGTCGACCTTGAACTTTGTGTTCATGCCCATGGACCCGAGGTGGAACTTATCATGGAAGCTTCTCGTAGTAATAATAATCCCCTTGTTATAACTTCTTCTCTTATCTATGCTTGGTCCTTTGCGACCGTGGTTTCGACCATATTGTTCTTCTTTGATCCCATTTCTTGGACAAGTTTAAGTGCTTGCCTTCTGCAAATGATTTCACTTGTCCAACCTCTATCCCGCTCTACCCTTGAGTATACTCTCTAGTACTGCGGGAATATCATGAAACTACATAACTCCTTATGGGTTCTTCATCAACTGTTATTTCTCACCGATTCCAATTTTCCTGGGTTCTGGGTTGTCGTCAACCGAGAACACTGATAAGTGAATCAATTCCGCACTTCGATTCGATAACTTTAAGTATTCTTCATTGCTTATGAGTTTATTAATCTTTCAAGTCATTGCTAGCCTGATCGGCTATATCATTATCGTGCAACTTTTAACTGTGCTACCTGGCCCCTCTTTCCGGAGCACGGATTTAGATGATAAGCAAATCTTCCGTGATCTTCCTCGTCATATCATTTCTCCTTGAACAGACTTGATTTTGAGTTTGTGTCGTACCCATGGTTCCAATAACCTTTCGCTTCATCATTCCTTTGACTCGATGTCGTCGCTGATTGATTACATCTTCATGAAATCTCTCGACAAATGTGTCGTGATCATCATCAACCTTATGAGCTCTTCCAGGATATCAATTGAATTCATGATGAGAAATACCATCCTTGCCCTCGCTGATTTGTGTTGTCATCGACCACTTTATTGCCTTCCCACCAACACAAGCTTGTTCGTGTTTGGTGTTATACCTTGAGTTCCTTGCTATCCAGCAATTGTTCTTCTTTACCTTGGAACATTACCATATCTTATGTCCTCAATGTTGTGAGAATTTCACCACCTTTGGAGAATTCTTGATACAAGTGATACTTATCACCATCACCATTCTTTTCTTGGTCACCGTGTTATTTCTAACCACCGACAAATGGACTGTGATGTGTAATTCCAAAATTTCTAGCAACCCTATTGCTTTGAAGTTAATGGTCGTCCGTTCATTCTTAGTCTATTGATTATTGAATCACCATTCCGACATTTGTCGTGCAACCCAACCCATATTTCGGGCGCACCTTTCAACCAATGTTTAATTATGTATGTTTTCCTCGAGCATACCTCACTATAACATTTGATCTGAAAAGGGTTATCTCCTTGTTCAGATAATCGTGGAAATCCATCTTTTGAGATCTCAATGGAATGTCGCTGAGTCCATCAGCCACATCCTCATTCTCTCCTTGACTTAATGATGAACTCTTGTTTCGGAACTCGCTTCCATAGTTCAGTTCCCAAGAATCTTACAATGTCATCTCGACAATTTGTGTTGCACCTTTTCTTCACAGACATCCTGAGTCTGAGTTATCCTGACACCAATTGGATCTGAATCTCGGTCAGATATGGTGGTTGGGACAACTTTCCAGGAGTTATGATGTTGGTCCTTTGATGACCCGGTAATATGATGTCATGTCTAGCACCCCCCCCTCGGCTGGAGGACCTGTCATTATAATTTCTTTTGCAAAGATAACCATTCTTCTTGGAGAGAATTGTAAGACTTATTTTATAAGTTGCTCCTGACGGATCATTTGCGTATCCAAAGACTGACCCTTGATTGAAACACCATATCATTGCTACCTCGAAGCATGACTATGATACCCCGCTCATCAACAAGAACATTGGAGGCGCGATGCTAAATGTTTCGTGGTCAGATATCCAAACACCGTTGTATGGGTAACATCTGGATTAATCACTGCCTCTTTATTTGAATGGTTGGGTACTTGCTCTCCTACCCTGTATGTCATGTTAGGCTTGTATATGGGAAGGATATACTCCTAATAGTTGTGTGTAATCACAATTTTCCTTTCCATTGTTCTGTTTAATCTGATAATCACGTTTTCCTTTCCATTCTTTTGTTTAACCTTTCCTGTAATCTGACTTAACTGACCAGAGATAATTCCCTGCTTCGGTAAGCACCTTGTTGTACCACTCTGTCTGTAAGACCCTGTTACTATTGTTGATGACATCCCGATAACCACCGATGGACGAGAACTTTGCCTATTGGTCCGCCTCGTTCAATGAGCAGGAAATGGTTCTCTTCATCCCTTGCCCTTGGTATCACTGTTGTTGCCGACATAACTGACAGGCTACCCTCTGACATACCTTGCTTGCATGATCACGCAAGACGTCTTCACCATCCCTACTTTTAACCCACATGGTGGGCCCATAACCCACAGTTCCACAGGATCAAAACCTGACTCTCCTGTACACCCCCTGTTCCCAAGGTTGTTCCTCGCGCGTGGCCTCGCATGTAATTCACGAGCCACCTTCAGGTCTGATATCGGACACAATACTTATTCCCGTTGCTTTGACACTTTCACGCCCTATAACAGGCATCGAACGATTGCCTGCCCGCTCGAAACTTCCTAGGATACCTCCTTACTTTGCTCTCTATATTTTCTTAAGTTTCGATTCGAGAGTTACTTTCCGCCACCTTCCTCGATGTTGTCGACCCTATAGTCAACCTTGCCGAGGTCCGTTCTCCCAGAATGCCCACCCTTTATTCTTTCGTAAGTATGATGGAGTTCCTGAAGAAAGGACGCTAACTTCAACATGATGACCTGAAGCAGAGAAATGAAGACATCAACGAAAGGGATCAACCTCTTCGAAAGAGCAACCAAAGACGAGAAGACCCGTTAGAATTTCGTAACCTGAATTTTCCCCTTAGTCCCCCTCTTAAATCTCGGGATGAGATTTCTTGTAGTGGAGGAGAATTGTGACGCCCGGGTAATCAAGCTACAGTAACCCTCTGGTAATGATGCCACGTCACCTCGATTATTGTTGATAATCTCGCGTTAGTTCAGAACCGATTCAAATTCAAATCTGAATTAAAGTTAAAACAATTAAAGTTTTCAAAAGTCAAAACTAAATTGTTCCTAACGTGTCAAAAAAAACCCGTAACAAATGTTGGTGAAGAAATCATATTCTAATAAAAAACTTAAATGCATTTAATAAACTAGAACAGCGATAAAACAATTATCTAAAATGCTTTTAAAATAATAAGCACATGCAATACACTTTATTTAAAGTGCCAGAATATCTGGGGCTGTGACCTATTTAATAACACCAAATTAGTTGTCGCTCCTAAATATTTTAAAACTAAGATAAAAGAAAACTGAAAAGAAATAGAAAAACAAAAAAGAAGAAGGGAAAAGAAAACAAACCCCCCCACTGGGCCACAAACCAGCTGGCCTCTGGGCCAACCAGGCCGGCCCAGCCGGCGCCTATAGCCCCCCTGGGGCGACCGAACCCTAGCTACCCGATCCCCACTCCCCCACTTCCCCCCTCTCGATCCAGATCGGGGGCGCGACCCCGCGACACTCCCGACGACGCCTCCGTTGCCGACCGCCGACCCCATCGCGTCGCTGCTTGCCTCCTGGACTCCCCGTCGCCCTCCTCTCCTTCGCGCGACACCCGCCAGACGCTGCGGCCTCGCCTGTTGACCCGACGCTGTCGCCCGTCGTCACCACCACCCCGTCGTCAACCGTCGTCGCCCCGAGCTCCGGCGCCTCCCCGACTCCTCCTTGCGCACACTATTGCACACCTGCAGGGCCCGGTGAGGCCCCTCCTTTGCTTTCCCCCACTTCTTTCCCTCCCGTCGCAGTAGGTCGCCCCCGCCGTCACGCCCGAGCTCCCGAGGAGCTCGCGGTTGTCGCGCCCGTGTAACCCGCCGTCGTGCACTGGTCACACCTCCCCTGACCTGGTAGCTCCCGCCACGGTCTCTCCCCTTGCCGTATGCACGCACGCCGTGGTGGCCGGCTCGCCCCCCCAGCTGCAGCGGCTCCTGCCCGTGCGTGTGCGCCGCCGCGCCCGCACCACGCCGCAATCCCTGCCTCCGCCCGTTCCCGACGAGCCCCACGTTGGGCCGCTACGCACCCGTGCGGCTGCGTGCGCTGTGCCTCTGGCCACCGGCGCATTGTCGCCGGCCTCCGCCTCGCACCCGGGTGGGTTCGGTCTCCGCCCGGGCAGCGCCCGTGCCCGTTGCGCCCGAACCCGCTAACACCAACGCCGCTAAGGTCCCTAGGGCCTATGACATGTGGGGCCCATGCCCCAGAACTTTATTAAAAAAAAAGAATTAAAAATAAATAAATAAATAAATAAATAATAATTACATTAATTAATTAATCAATAAGTGAATTAATTAAGTTAATTAATCATGTTTAATTAAGCTAATTAACCAGTTAGTTTAATTAAATAGTACTTAGTTTAACTAAGGCCTAATTAACCTAAACATAGTATGACAGGTGGGTCCCACTGGACCCACATGTCAGTTTGACCCAGTCAACTCTGTTGACTACTGACGTCAGCATGACATCATGCTGATGTCATTAATTCATTTTCGAATTAATTAAATACCAGAAATTAATAAAATCTTCAGAAAATCATATCTTTTAATCCGTAACTCGGATTAAAATACTTTCTACATGAAAGTTGCTCAGAACGACGAGACGAATCCGGGTACGCAGCCCGTTTGTCAGCCACACATCCCTAGCATAGCAAACACGCAACTTTTCCCTTCCGATTCATCTGTCCGAAAACGCAAAACACCGGGAATACTTTCCCGGATGTTTCCCCCTTTCGCCGGTATCACATAATACCGCGTTAGGACATACCTAGCACCGCATATTGCCGCGTCTTGCTTGGTGTTGCATTTGATTGCTCTGTTATTTATTGTGTTCCCCCTCCGTTACTCCTTTCCGGTAGACTCCGAGACCGCTGCCGATGTCCGTGTGTTCGACTACATAGAAGATGACCCCCTCCTTGCCAGAGCAACCAGGCAAGCCCCCCCTTTGATCACCAGATATCGCCTACTCTTTTCTCTATACTGCTTGCATTAGAGTAGTGTAGCATGTTACTGCTTTCCGTTATTCCTATCCTGATGCATAGCCTATCCTTGCTACTACTGTTGTTACCATTACCTGCTATCCTACTGCTTAGTATAGGATGCTAGTGTTCCATCAGTGGCCCTACACTCTTGTCCGTCTGCCATGCTATACTACTGGGCCGTGATCACTTCGGGAGGTGATCACGGGCATATACGATATACTTTACACAGTTACATTACCTGTGATACTGTTCGGAGATGGGGGCTGAAGGGGCAGGTGGCTCCATCCCGGTAGAGGTGGGCCTGGGTTCCCGACGGCCCCCGACTGTTACTTTGTGGCGGAGCGGCAGGGCAAGTTGAGACCACCTAGGAGACAGGTGGGCCTGGCCCTGGTCGGCGTTCACGGATATTTAACACGCTTAACGAGATCTTGGTATTTGATCTGAGTTGGCTACGAGCCTATACGCACTAACCATCTACGCGGGAGTAGTTATGGGTATCCCGGCGTCGTGGTATCAGCCGAAGCCTTCTTGACGTCAGCGACTGAGTGGCGCGCGTCGGGTTGGACTGCGTTAACGCAACTTCCTTTGTAATGGAGGTTGCTAGGTCTGCTCACCGGCCGCGTACGCAACGTGCAGGTGTGCTAAGGGCGATGGGCCCAGACCCCTGTGCGCTTAGGTTTAGACCGGCGTGCTGACCTCTCTGTTGTGCCTAGGTGGGGCTGCAACGTGTTGATCTTCCGCGGCCGGGCATGACCCAGGAAAGTGTGTCCGGCCAAATGGGATCAAGCGTGTTGGGTAAGTTGGTGCACCCTTGCAGGGAAGTTAATCTATTCGAATAGCCGTGATCTTCGGTAACAGGACGACTTGGAGTTGTACCTTGACCTTATGACAACTAGAACCGGATACTTAATAAAACACACCCTTCCAATGTCAGGACCCCGACTCGATGTCACGTCGATCTAGCTGGTAACACCTCATATCACTTTGCGGCCTCACGCACGGTATCCCCACGGGTGTCGTCTTACCTTTTCCCGGGACCGTTTGCGCCTTTTGGCTCACGTATATGATAGTGTCGCTAGCATCCATATGATAAAGAGCCCGGGCTGACATGACTAGTCGTAAACCCAAAGTGGCACAGACTTACGGGGACAGGCATCCATGACCCAGCTTCGAACGTGTCGGTCATCAACAAGTGGGTCCGGGCTGTAGCACTGGGCTAGCAGGACTCCGGTAAACCGGGCTGTAGCGGGCTAACAGGACTCCGGTACTCAAAGCGTGACATTTCCCAGAAGGGACAGACACAGGAACGAAGAAGGACACATGCCGGCCAGCCTAAGTGTTCCAGAGCAGTAGCAAGCTACCATGGCTCAGCGGTAACACTAGGAGACATTTCCCGGTAAGAGGGGCTACTAAAGATAAACAACTAGATAGTCAGATCCCACACATACCAAGCATTTCAACCATACACACAATATGCTCGATATGTGCAAATACAACGAAGCATCACAACATGACTCTATGACACAAGTACTTTATTTAAGGCTCAGTGAGCCATACATAACATACACAAAGATACGGGTCTCACGACCCCACATACAAGTCATACAGTCATACAAACCAGCAGCGGAATAACTTGTCTGGGTACAGACAACTAGTAAAATAAAAGAGGCTTGGAAAGCCTAGCTATACTACGTGGTCCTTCACAAGCTCAGGGTCACCACCTGGGTCTTTAGCCTATTCGTTGATGTCAACGTCTACATAGAACCCATCAGAAGGGGTTGCAGCGTCTTCTGTAAAAATGTAGATTATAGCAACATGAGTACAAAGGTACTCAGCAAGACTTACATCAGATCCTACATACATGCATAGTATCAAGAAGGGTTGGTGGAGTTATTGCAGCAAGCCAGCTTTGACTCTTGGCTAGGCTATCCTACGATACTCCAACTTGAAATGGTTTTGCGCACACGAGTCCACTATTCACCACTTCAATACACTACCGAGGATTCACCTCCGTCCTCCTACGGAGGAGCCATCCTCGGCACTCACACTTATCTTGAGGCTTTTAGTAGTTTCCATTTACTTGTCTATGAACTGTATAGGCAACCAAGTAGTCCTTTACCGCGGACGCGGCTATTCGAATAGATCATGTTAACCCTGCAGGGGGTACTTCTTCATACACGCTCTCACCACTTACCGTCGTTTACACGACATGTACTCGGCAACCTTCAAGCGGAAGCCCAACGTGGGTGTCGGCCACGACCTACCTAATCACCTAAGCCTCCAGTCCAGGTTTATCGCCTATTCAGGTTCCATCCGCAGGGAGTCCGGCCGAGGTTTCCCATACGGCCCCGAACGATGTGAACAGGGTTCCCGAGATACCTAACGGGTATTCGGTACACCCGGCCACGTACCTACCGCATCACAGCCCACCCCTACGGTCAGCGTTGTCCACGGCCTCCAGTAGGCTACAAACACCAGAAACTACTTGCAACTCCTGGACGGAGAACTAGGGTGAATAAGAAGTCGAGATGGTCCATTGGTTTCGGGCCCAATGCATGGTAGTAGCTGATTCTTAAATCACACATACAGATCTCAGTGCTTAAGGTCGGCTTCAATGAAACAACCCACCATGTACTCCTACATGGCCTCTCATCGATACCTTTACCAAATCGTGTTCACCACACCACTCTCATTACCGACATAATCATTTCACTCTAGCCCATCACCCAGATGAACCAGACCTGACACGACTCTAAGCATAGCAGGCATAGCAAGGTAGGAACAACACATACATATGGCTCAAGCAACTCCTACACATGCTAGTGGGTTTCATCTAGTTACTGTGGCAATGACAGGTCATGCAGAGGAAATGGGTTCAACTACCGTAGCACACAGCAGTTTGAATCGCGTTGTCTTAATGCAGTAAAAGAGAGCAGGAGCGAGAACATGGGATTGTATCGATATGATCAAATGGTTGGTTGCTTGCCTGATGGTTCGATGCACGGATACGGTTCTTCGTTAGGGTAATCATGGTACTCCTCGGGGACAGAACCTGTCGCAAAGGCATCGATACACAAGCATCACCAAACAATGTGCAACAATATGATGCATGCATGAAACATGGCAATATGAGTGTATTGGGCTAATGCAACTAAAGTCAGAAGGGTTTGAACAAATTTGAATCAAAGATTCAAATTCTAAATTCAAATATGCCCTTTTAAAGTGCCTTTTCTTGTTCTGCTTAAAACATCAATTTAACTTGTTTGATCATGCATGAAAATAGTACAGATGGATAGATTGGATTTTTCTGATCATTTTTCATATATGATTTGTCCAATTTGGAGTTACAGAATAAAAGTTATGAATTTTTGAAGTTTAAATAATATTCTGGAATTTCCTGATTTAGTTTAAATCCAGAAAATCAATTACTGCGTCAGCCTGACGTCAGTGTGACGTCAGCAGGTCAACGGAACTGGTCCAGGTCAAACCTGACAGTGGGTCCCGCATGTCAGGGCGATTATTTTAATTAAAACTTAATTAAAATTAATCCTGTTTAATTAACAGGGCTGGGCCCCACCTGTCATTGACTCAGGGGAGTCAACCAGGGCCCACCCGTGGTCAAAGTGGATGTCGGCTGCCGGCGTTTAGTCGCCGGCGAGCCCGACGCGGCGGCGGAAGTGGTTTTGGTCATTTCGGCCACCAGAAGGGCCGCGGAGACCACCGGAGGGAAGCTGAGGACAAACCGCAGCTCTTGGCGGAGTCCGTTGAGGTCGGGATGGCCGGAGTTGGCGCCGGCGACGACTTTGGCGGCCACCGGGGTTCGGTCGGAGGTGAACTTGGCGCTAGAGGGTTCGGTGAGGCTCGTGGAGTAGCTAGCTAGGTGCTGCGGAACTTGGTGAGTAAGATGGACACCATCTTGTGGCCGGAGGATGACCGGGAGCACGTCGGCGACGAGCTCCACGGCGGTGGGTGCGGTTGAGCTCCGGGAGGTTGCTACACGGCTCGGGAGCAAGAGCGGAAGGGAGGGAAAGATGGCTAAGCTCACAGTGA
>NC_041393.1:561853304-561861147 GCF_002162155.2 Triticum dicoccoides | reverse complement strand
CGGAGCTCCTGGACACGGTGAGACGGCGTGGAGTGGTCGGAGGGCGTGGCTACGGCGAGGGGGTGGCGGCGATGGCGTCGGCCATGGCTGGGGCGTGCGAGGGGGAGGAGCTGGAGAGGAGATGGGGTGTCTGGGGGGGTTCGGGGGAGAGAGGGAGGCCGATCCTCGACGTCACCTGGCGAGGGGAGCGGCGAGGCGGCGAGCAGGTGCGTGGCGCACGCCGCGGTCGCCGTCGGGCACCTGCCTGCCTGCCTGGCCGGCAAGCAGCTCGCTGGAGCGGTGCTGGGCTGGGCCGGCAGGTGGGCCGGGGCAGGCGCCAGGTAAGTTTTTTTTCATTTTCTTCTGTTTTCTGTTTTTCTAATACTTCTGCAACTTTGTTCAATTAAATAAAATACCTAGGCAACTTCAAAAATCACCAAATCACTCCTGGTCCATAGCTGGATTATTTCCAACATGAAACATTTTAGTTTGGAGGTATTTGAGCATTTAAATATTTTATATAATTTTAAATGCCCAAATTCAAATATTTATGAATTAATTCAAAAACCCTAAGATGGCCTAGGAAAATGTGCACCACTTTTGGCAGAGGTTCTGAACCAAGAGAAAAATGATGGACATTTTAGAAGGGCATTTCAGGTTCATTGAAAATTATTTTAGTAAACCCTAGCTGGTTTCAGAGGGGACTGGGGGTTCTGTCATCCCCATTTCAAGTTTCTGATGAAAGAATAAACATGATGCAACACTCTAATGCATGACTAGCTAGGGTGTGACAACTCACCCCCACTCAAAAGAATCTCGTCCCGAGATTTGGGTTCCTCCGGGAAGAAGGCGGGGTACTCGAGTCGAAGACGATCCTCCCTTTCCCAAGTTGCTTCATCCTCAGAATGGTGCGACCATTGAACCTTGAGAAACTCGATGTTCTGGCGTCGAGTGGTACGCTCGGCCTGATCGAGGATACGAATGGGGTACTCTCGATATGTAAGATTATCCTGGAGATCAAGCGTTTCGTGGTCCACTTCACGGATAGGATCCGAGAAGCAACGCCTAAGTTGGGAAACGTGGAAGACATCGTGGACTCTGGAGAGATGCGGAGGTAGTTCCAACTGGTAGGCAACTTCTCCTCGTTTGGTGAGAATGCGAAAAGGTCCAATGTAACGAGGAGCCAATTTGCCTTTGATACCGAAACGATGGGTTCCCTTCAGAGGGGTGACCCGAAGATAAGCCTTCTCGTCAACCTCGAAAGTCATAGCCTTATGTTTTCGGTCATATTGACTCTTTTGACGAGATTGGGCTGTTTTCAACTTTTCACGAACGATGCAAACTTGTTCTTCTGCTTCCTGGATCATATCCGGGCCAAAGAATTGTCTTTCCCCGGTCTCTGACCAGTTAAGGGGTGTTCGACACCGTCGTCCATAGAGAACTTCGAAGGGGGCTTTACCCAAGCTAGATTGATAGCTGTTGTTGTAAGCGAATTCGGCAAATGGAAGACACTTCTCCCAGTCCATTCCAAATGAGATAACAGAGGCTCGAAGCATGTCTTCTAGAACTTGGTTGACGCGTTCCACTTGACCGCTTGACTGAGGGTGGAAAGCTGTGCTAAAGGAGAGACGGGTTCCCATAGCATTTTGGAATCTTTCCCAAAATCGAGAGGTGAAAAGACTTCCTCGATCCGAGTTAATTTCCAAAGGAACACCATGGAGGGACACTATTCGGGAGATGTATAAGTCTGCCAATTGACTGGCGGTTATACTCTCACGAACAGGTAAGAAATGGGCTACTTTGGAAAGACGATCGACCACGACGAAGATAGCATTATTCCCTCTCTTAGTCCTGGGAAAACCGGTAATGAAATCCATACCAATTTTATCCCATTTCCATTCAGGAATAGCTAAGGGTTGAAGGGTGCCAGCAGGCCGTTGGTGCTCTGCTTTTACACGACGACAGACGTCGCAATTTGCAATATACTGAGCAATTTCTCTCTTCATCCTAGTCCACCAGAACCTCTGGCGTAGGTCCTGATACATCTTAGTACTACCGGGATGAATAGTGAGAGGAGATTCATGAGCCTCCTTAAGGATCAACTGCCGTAGATGCTGGTTCTTGGGAACCACTAGACGGTTCTCAAAGTACACAACACCATGATCATTTGTGGAGAAACAACTAGCACCTCCGCTAGCAATGTTCTCCTTGATCTTAGCTATTCCCTTATCTCGCTTCTGGGCAGCAATGATTTGATCCGTAAGAGTAGGTTTCGCCACCAAGGTGGAGAGAAATCCTTGAGGAACAATGTGAAGGTTAAGCTTCCGAAATTCCTCATGGAGAAGCGGTTGACTTTGTTGTAACATCAGATTGTTACAATAAGATTTACGACTTAGCGCATCAGCCATGACGTTGGCTTTCCCTGGGGTGTAAGTTATTCCTAAGTCGAAGTCTGTGATCAATTCAACCCAACGTCTCTGCCTGAGATTCAAATCCGGTTGGGTGAAAATATACTTCAGACTTTGGTGATCAGTGAATATTTCGCAACGATTACCGAGGAGGTAATGTCGCCAGGTCTTAAGTGCATAGACTACGGCTGCAAGCTCTAGATCATGAGTAGGATAATTCTCCTCATGTGGGTGCAATTGCCGTGAAGCGTAGGCAATTACGTGTCGATCTTGCATGAGAATGCAACCTAGTCCTTGTCGCGAGGCGTCGCAGTAGATAACAAAGTCCTTAGAGAAGTCTGGCGGTACCAGTACGGGAGCAGAAGTCAGGCGTCTTTTCAGTTCCTGAAAGCTGTGCTCACATTGTGGAGTCCATTCGAACTTTTTATCTTTCTTGAGGAGCTCGGTTAGAGGTTTAGCAACCTTGGAGAAGTTCTCGACAAAGCGACGACAATAGCTCGCTAAGCCTAGAAAACTCCGAACTTGCTTGACTGATTCAGGTGGAGTCCAGTTAAGGATGGCTTGAACTCGCTCAGGGTTAACAGCAATACCTTTACCAGATATTACATGACCCAGATAGGTCACTTCTGACAACCAGAATTCACATTTAGAAAATTTGGCATAAAGGCGATGCTCTCGAAGTTTTTGCAACACTAGCCTTAGATGTTCGGCATGTTCTTCCTCGTTCTTGGAGTAGATGAGTATATCATCGAGGTAAACCACGACGAATTTATCCAAATACTCCATGAAGATTGAGTTCATTAACCGAGAAAAGGTGGCTGGAGCGTTGGTTAATCCGAAGGACATGACGGTGTACTCGTATTGGCCATAACGAGTAACAAAGGCCGTTTTAGGAATGTCCCCGTTTCTGATTTTGATTTGATGGTAGCCCAACCTCAAATCCATTTTGGAGAAGACTGAGGATCCAGCGAGCTGATCGTACAGGTCGTTGATCCTGGGAAGCGGATATTTGTTCTTGATTGTGACCAAGTTGACAGGTCGGTAATCTACAACCATCCGGTCCGTACCATCCTTCTTCTTGACGAATAGGACGGGACAAGCCCACGGAGATGAGCTAGGTCAGATGAAACCCTTTTTCAAGGACTCATCGAGTTGTTTCTTAAGCTCGGCTAGTTCTAGGGGTGCCATCTTATAAGGTCTTCTAGCAATCGGAACGGTTCCTGGGATGAGGTCTATTACAAACTCAACATCCCTGTCAGGTGGAACACCTGGCAATTCCTCTGGAAAGACATCCGGGAAGTCACGGACTACCGGAACGTCCTCAAGGTCTGGCAAAGGGCTGGCGTTAAGAGAATATAATTGTCGCTTGGCTATTCGGGTCAAGACATTGACTATTTCTCCCGAAGGATGGGTGAGTTGAACAGTCCTAGAGAAGCAATCGATTTGGGCATGATGAGCCGACATCCAGTCCATACCCAGAATGATATTAATATCTGAAGATTTAAGGGCTATCAAAGACGCGAGGAAAACAAGTCTGTTGACTTGGATTTCATTTCCATAACTTACCCTAGAGGTCTGCCATCTAGAACCAGGGGTAGAGATTTCCATAGTGGATGGCATGTCACAGAATGCAACGTTATGCAAACGAGCATAACTTTCGGATATAAAAGAATGAGAGGCTCTTGTATCGAAAAGAACAGATGCCGGGTGGCAGTTAACAAGAAGCGTACCGAGAACGACGTTGGGATCCTCTTGAGCTTCTTCGGCAGAGATACAGTTGACATGGCCACGTGAAGCGGTGACCGGCTTGGCGTGGAATATTTTTCCTGTCGGCTTGCCACGGCCAACAGCTTTAGCAGATTGATTGGGGTTGGTCTGGGGACACTCACGCATATAGTGACCAGATTCCCCACACTTGAAACAAGTCACGGAACTGGTACGTGGAGGAGCATTGTTAGTTGGACCCCCATAGGGCTTGGCTGGAGCAGACTGTTGAACGGGGCGAGGCGCCTGGAAGGATGGCCTCGGTGTAAACCTGGGTGGCAGGGCGGTGTTGGGCACCCACACGCAGCGCTTCTGAGGACCAGCACCGGATGAGGAACCCATGTCACGGCCATGCTTGCGTGTTGCGTCATAGTCAGTCTGACCAGTTTCAGCACTGATGGCTTTGTTGACAAGTTTCGAAAAAGATGTGCACTCATGCAGACGGAGGTCGCGGCGAAGCTCAGGACTAAGGCCCTTACGGAACCTTGCTTGCTTCTTGGCATCGGTAGACACTTCCTCGGTTGCATATCGTGCGAGATTACCAAACTCCCTGCTGTAAGCATCCACAGAAAGTCGGCCTTGGGTGAAACTGCAAAATTCTTCACGTTTACGGTCCATGAGACCCTCCGGAATGTGATGTTCATGGAAAGCCTCGCTGAATTCAGCCCAAGTAGTGACATGGCCCGCTGGGCGCATAGCTCCATAATTCTCCCACCATAGACTGGCGGGGCCTTCAAGATGATATGCAGCAAAGGTGACCTTGTCAGCCTCCGCTACCAGCGCGGAACGCAGTTTATGAGAGATACTGCGAAGCCAGTCATCAGCGTCGAGAGGCTCGACGGAGTGGTGGAACGTGGGTGGATGCAATTTGATAAAATCACTGAGTGACACCACGTTAGCCCTCTGATGGTGTGCTGTATTCTGTTCAATACGCTCCAACAAACGGTTTGTCTCCCGCTTGTTTCTCTCAGCTTCCATCATAACCTCGGCTAGTGAAGGAGGATGAGGCAGATTTACATCCCTGGCTTCACTGCCTTCGGCCTGCTCTTGAGAAGCAGGGTTAGCGCGCGTGTTGACCATCCTAGGTAAACAAGACAATGATTTAGTCAGGATGGTAAAATTCTGACATAGGATTCATAATGTAAGAAATAACTCGGAATGCAAGATGATCATCCGTATGACATGGTAGATACAGAAACTGCTTCTTTTATTCCATCGTCATACACACCATACAGGGTTTAGTACAAGACCAAACAAAGTACTATTACGGTGAAAAGAGGATTACATCTCATCGAAGGCATTCCAAGCTCCTATACATTATTTTTCTACACCTCCGGAAGGAGTACGAACTAGGTCATATCCCACGAGTCACGCGGGACGATAGACGACACAGCTAGTGCGAACTAGTGATACTACCACTAACTCAGACCGATCCGTAGTAGTCCTCGTAGAAGTCACCTCCATAGCCTGGGAGCTCAACATGATCATCTGGAAACAGACGGTCTCGCGGAGCTTGTGGACCATAGGGGCTAGGATGAGGCCTTGGACCAACAAACGGTGGCCTGCGGGGACCGCGAGGTGGGGTGATGCCTCCTACATCACGCCAAACCATCATGTCTGGCAGAGCAGATCTCACAGGATAGAGATCGCGCATATCTGAGAATCCAGCTTGCACCGCCGGTGCGAACCGAGTCAAAGTGGCCCAGTGGTCAGCACGGGTATTGAAGAGCTCTAGCCTTAAGGCCCGATTTTCACGGTCCTTATCCTCGAGCATCTCAGCAGTGGTGCGAGTCCGTGAATCCTCCTGAGTGGGGTCAGCATAGATAGCCTGGAGATACCCTTGTGCTTCCGGAAGTGATCCTGGCATATACCGGAAATCAGAGTACCGAAATAACCCAGATCTGACTCGCATAATGGTCATCATAGAGTAGGCGGCGTCCTGCACAGCCATCTCAATAGTAACCCCGAGTCCATAGGAGCAGTGAAGAGGCTCGGTGGATCCAGGATAAGATGGAAATATCCTGACAGTGCAGAGATACTGGCTTTGATTAAAATCTCGGAATTGCTCTTCGACCGTGTACTCGGGATACCAGCGGTATCCAGCCTCAGTCATTACCCAGACCAACTTAGCAGTATGGCCGAGTACATCTAGGCATCGAGTCAGGCGAACCACTTGATTGAGGTCGCGAGTGGCCATCTGAAAGCACAATCATAATGCAAAGGCATTAGAATTTCTAGCAAAATTTCGGCAGCATGACGGCTGTAAATGCTCAAAAAGGATTTGAAACATTTGACAAAGGATTTCGTACACACTCATCATCATCATATCAAAGTTCTGAAACCATTCTGGCAACATAATGTGGTAGTAGAACTGAACTAGGCTGGTAACCATCAAACTTATAAGGTACTACTGATTAGTAACACGTGATCCTGATAGAGAGAATAGGTCCTAATTCCTTATCCCCCGGTAGAAGAATGGACTGACTCAGATCAGAATGTCATAAGGTATAAGGAGTAAAAAGAGCCTTACGTTCCATCCCACAAACAATTCCCCTACATATAACTAAGGAATTTCTAGACTCAACATCGACCAGTTTGGCTTGGAGAACCTATAGGCAGTCCGGCTCTGATACCAACGCTGTCAGGACCCCGACTCGATGTCACATCGATCTAGCTGGTAACACCTCATATCACTTTGCGGCCTCACGCACGGTATCCCCACGGGTGTCGTCTTACCTTTTCCCGGGACCGTTTGCGCCTTTTGGCTCACGTATATGATAGTGTCGCTAGCATCCATATGATAAAGAGCCCGGGCTGACATGACTAGTCGTAAACCCAAAGTGGCACAGACTTACGGGGACAGGCATCCATGACCCAGCTTCGAACGTGTCGGTCATCAGCAAGTGGGTCCGGGCTGTAGCACTGGGCTAGCAGGACTCCGGTAAACCGGGCTGTAGCGGGCTAACAGGACTCCGGTACTCAAAGTGTGACATTTCCCAGAAGGGACAGACACAGGAACGAAGAAGGACACATGCCGGCCAGCCTAAGTGTTCCAGAGCAGTAGCAAGCTACCATGGCTCAGCGGTAACACTAGGAGACATTTCCCGGTAAGAGGGGCTACTAAAGATAAACAACTAGATAGTCAGATCCCACACATACCAAGCATTTCAACCATACACACAATATGCTCGATATGTGCAAATACAACGAAGCATCACAACATGACTCTATGACACAAGTACTTTATTTAAGGCTCAGTGAGCCATACATAACATACACAAAGATACGGGTCTCACGACCCCACATACAAGTCATACAGTCATACAAACCAGCAGCGGAATAACTTGTCTGGGTACAGACAACTAGTAAAATAAAAGAGGCTTGGAAAGCCTAGCTATACTACGTGGTCCTTCACAAGCTCAGGGTCACCACCTGGGTCTTTAGCCTATTCGTTGATGTCAACGTCTACATAGAACCCATCAGAAGGGGTTGCAGCGTCTTCTGTAAAAATGTAGATTATAGCAACATGAGTACAAAGGTACTCAGCAAGACTTACATCAGATCCTACATACATGCATAGTATCAAGAAGGGTTGGTGGAGTTATTGCAGCAAGCCAGCTTTGACTCTTGGCTAGGCTATCCTACGATACTCCAACTTGAAATGGTTTTGCGCACACGAGTCCACTACTCAC